>NC_071115.1:24877500-25177500 GCF_024256425.1 Clarias gariepinus | reverse complement strand
AAGACGTCTTAGAATGTTTGACTTTTCAAAATCAGTTAAATCTCTTTTTGGTCCATTTTGCATGAGAAAAAGAAGCTGCCTAATAATTACACACAGCTTGATATAGTGTTGATCTCCTTAAGCCACACCCTGTCTCAAGTAGCATAGTTAATGTTTAAGCCAAGGCTAGAACACAAGTATTTAATATTTTTAATGTCATATTTTTGAGCTTTCATTATGTAAAAGTTTGTGTATATTCTGAATAATAACTGATTTCACAACATCTGGTTAGAGTATTTATTTATCAATTTATTTTAACATTTTTTGATAAAGTTTTCATTATTTATTAAATTGCAAGCTCAGCAAGCACAGATTTATCAGTATATACAATTTAAAGACAGATGTTTCAATCAAAGGAGTACAGTTAATATCATATATATGTCATATATATATATATTATCAGTAGTTGTTAACTTAGGAAGTTACAAAAGTAAGCCTTATTATCTGAATAACAGACAGTATTCATTTACATAATTATTATTATAATTATTATTATTAATTATTTCTAATTAATTATTAATTATTATTAATTATTATTAATTATTATTAATTATTAATTATTACAAAGTGTAATTGAATTCTAGCAGTTAATTAAGCCAATACAGTAGATAACTATAAGGCTTGTAAAGTTAACAAGCTTTTAACATTCTACATTCTTTTATTATCTATTCTTCATGATCCTCGTGTCCAAGGTCTTCAACATAGTCATTGGCTAAATAAGCAATTTGTCTCAGTGCTAACAGAAGGAGGACATCGACGTCATTGTTTGTTTCTGTCTCCTCACTGTAGTTCCTCACAGGGAAGATACAGGTCATCGAAACTTGCAATTTGTCACTGCATTCTTTCATCTGAGCCCAGAAACAAACACACACACACACACACAATAAAATTTAATTGTCAATTTTCTTGCTAGTACAAGTGACATGAAAAATATGTTTACCATAATAACATAATGAACCACTCCGACCTCTAAAGGTGTGCTATGGTGCTGCACTAAGCTGTTATCTGTAGATCCTTTAAGTCCTGTACAGTAAGTTCAAGTTGGAGCCATGGTTCAGACTTGGCACATCCCACAGCCCCCCTATCAGACTGAGATCTAGGGAATTTGGAGGCCAAAACTAGACCTCAAACTCTTGGTCATGTCTCTCACACCATTCCTTGATTATTTAACAGTACACCAGTACAAAAGTCATTATTCTGCTAAAAGCCAGAATACTTGGTCTGCAACTATTTCTGATAGGTGTTCAGTTAAGTATGTGTCATTTCAACATATACATGAACAAAGCCCACATACATGTCTTCCTGCAACACAGATGGACCTTTTTTTTTTTTTTTTTTTTTTTTACCACTTTAGTGCTGTTACGGTAGATTATTGTAAAGTAGATTATTAAATCAATATTATTTTCTGAGACTGGTTTCTGGTCCTCTAATGTATGAAGCGTAAAGATATCATTAACAGAGTGAGTTCTGACCAATGTACAGACAAATCCTTTCTTTTATTCATATACATTCCCTGTCAGCTAGCCTATTATTTGGCCCTTGTCAAAGTCGATCAAAGGCCTTATGCTTGCCTATTTTTCTGCTTCCAGAAAGAGTCAGAGTAACTCTAAACCTGCAGCTATTGTGGGATGCTCCCAGGCTGCAGTGGTCAGGACTTACAGTACAGTACCAAAAATGATCCAAGGTTAATGCTGGTTCCGACAGAAAGGTGTCAGAATACAGTGCATTGCTGTTTTGGTGGCAAAAGGGGGATCTACTTAATATTAGGTGTGTGGTTATCAGTGTTGGGTGTAACGCGTTACTTTGTAACGTTAGAGTACTTAGATTACTTGTTTTTGGATTACTTTTTACTGTAGCGTTAGAGTACTTGGATTACTTTTTTGATGTAACAAGTAATCTAACGCATTAGGTTCGCCATTTAAGTACTTAGTTATTTAGGTTCTTTTTCAAAAATGTAATCTGTTATTCCGAAAATTTATGTAATCCGTGAGCCAGACAGCAGTCATTCCCAATCCATCAGTGTGTGTAAAATCGTTTTACAAGCCCTGCCCCCAATAACCCACCCCCCTCTGTTATTCCTGCTGTTATACCCCTATCTCACCTACGCGGTTTGACTATGCGAGGACCGACGCACGGAAAGATGGAAACCTAATCATAGCGGCAAAACTCACGGTAAAACATGACGGCCACCGCGCGAAACCGCGTACAGTAAATTAGTAACAGATTATGGGCCAAACATCGCTGAGTGATGATGGTAGAATAATTATAAAGGTCTCGACTAAAATAACATGCATGAGGAATCACAAAAGAGTTTAAATTTTTTGAAAAAGAAAAGTACTTGAATTAGTTACTTTTATCAGAAAGTAACGCAGTAATGTAACTGATCACTTTTTAATGACAGTAATTTTGTAATGTAATTAGTTACTTTAAAAAGTAACGTCTCCCAACACTGGTGGTCATAATGTTATTTACGTGACCTATCAGTGCTTTCATTGTTATGACTTCTCATTGTAATGCGTCTTTTTAATCTCTCTCTCTCTCTCTCTCTCTCTCCCCCCCGCGCCATACAGTACCAGCCAAAAGTTTTACCACACATTTTAATTCTATGTTTTCTGTTAAGTGATTTATTTTTGAAACACATACAGTATATAAAACAATACTGGACATTTCAAAACTATAAAATAAAACATATGGTAACATATTAGGTAATTAATCAACAACAACAGTTTATTGTTATTTTAAGACATGAAGATCAGCTGCTCTGAATCAGTTCTTGAAAGAACAGTATTATCAAGTGCATTCGCAAAACAAGGACCATGGTGAAACTGGCTCACGGGACCAAAATGCACAGAATAACTTACCTTTTGTTTAATTTTCTTGCTCATGTAGATGGTTTTCACAGTATACTTAACAGCTGGACAGATTTCATCACCCATAGTCATGATAACAGCTTGAGGGATTCCTGCAATAAGATCAAAAAAAGACTTTCTATTAACCTTGTATTGAGTTGAATCATTTATGGTTCAAGTAGAAAAACTGCAACAATGACATCAAGTCTTATAGCAAGAACTGTAAACAATGACACACACTAGATAATAATAATAATCTAAATAAAAATAAGCTGATATTTAAAAAATCTCCCTCTTATATCAAGTTCATGTCATTAATCTAATTCTCACATCAATCACCACATCATGATGATTGACCTGTTTAAAGGTATTGAATGTATTGTTCTGCATTATGTATTATGGATTTGTGGAAAATGTTTTTTGCCACTTTATAATATTTTATCATTTACCGAGTTCTCTTGCTTCATCCAAATATGCCTTCATCTTGTCAGTGGTAGCCTGAGGCATTTGAGAGATAGTGTTTGCTGACACAACACAGACCACGCAATGTGTTTTTTCTCTGTTTGAGGGGGTACTGATGTATCTTGGGTCCTTTGGAGACAGTGGAGTGTCACTATTAAACTGTAGATAGAGATCAAATATTGATGAGTAGGAAACATAACAGCACTATTGAACTCTTGAAAAAGATTGGTCAGAAGGTTGTGTAATTTATTTCTAACAACAGATCTAATGGTTATTATTACTGCATGGTTTATATGAATCTTGCTTCTGTATTTCAAACACTTTTTCTCACTAAATATCGAGGTAAATATGCTTTTAAGAAATGATTGCTTAAAATTGACTGGTTGATTTGGAGTTTATTTTTTTAAGTGCCTGGGTACGATTGCTCCCCCTTCCCCTCACCTGGACTGCTTTCACCTTAGTAAGATTGTATTGTACCAGAGTACACTAGTGTACAATAGGTGCAAGCTGTCAATAGACACAAAGGGAAAGTCAAGCCTCATGCGAAACCTAATATAATAGATACTTCGGATAACATGTCAAGAGGCATCCTTTTGCCTGCCTTCCTACCGTATTAGATATGGTTGGGTATTGCAGAGGATGAACTTAGTATGTGCTGGTATGCATGAAGATTTTATAGGATAGAGATTTGCTAATGCTGTTTAATTATAAACAGCCATTCACTTCTATGTTCAGGTATGGTTGGTGTTCATGTTTGGTTCACAATAGCATAAGTACGCTTAGTACACTGATCTGTACCAACGAACAATAGTTTGTTCACATTACACAACAGTTTCAGTTAGATGAGGAATCTAAGTTTATTGTGGACACTGGCTCATAGACACTGGACATTTAAAGATTAGAAAAAATAAAAATAAATAAATCACTTGGACTTTTTAAGTCTCAACTTTACAGTTTCCACATACTGTACGTAATATTTTGGGGAGGATTTTCCCTTCTCTGCAAACTCTAGACATCTATTTGTTTCATTCAAATTTCAGGAATAAAATGTAAATAAATATATGATTAAATGATACATATGTCAATTTAACATGCTGTTACCCACCTTATAATTATTTGGCAAATGCCCATGCAGTGCATTTGTCAAATCACCAGGATGAACATTTTGTTCTTTTTCTTCCACGCCCATAAAATCAAACGCAGTGATTTTCAAAGCTGCGGAGGTAACTTTGATTTCATGGCCTTTGTACTAAAGTGGGAAACACAATAAACACATGTCATCTTGATGGTTTTTGTCCTCCTAGAAAGCATTATACTTCCTGTTGTTGTTTTTTTTAAGTAACAAATGTAAGCATCAACACTTTTTGAACAGACCACTCCAGAACAGACCATCAGGGTTGAAATGCAGGCTAGAAAATTGTCCTTTATATTTTTTTCTACCAAAATCACATTTGCACATATTAAAAGGGAGGGCATTAAATATACAGTAACACTTTGTGCAGAAATCCAAAAATGATAGAATAAATGCTAAATAAAATAAACAAGAAAGTGAAACATATTTGAAAGCACCAATGAAGGGAACAAGTGCTTTGAAGTTTCTGTAATTGGATAGATCCTTACATTGGGTTACTAGGTTACTAAATAAGTACCATCAGCTGTTCCACCGCCTAGGTACCAAAACAGAAAATAGTCTAGAGGCATATCTTTCTCAATCCATGAGAAAGGGTGGGACCAGCCGAGCAGTGCTGGAGGATCGGAGAGAACGTGGTGCGGTGCGTGGTGTGATTAGAGCTGAGAGGTAAGTGGGTGCTGGGCCATTTTTAGCTTTGTAGGCAAGCATCAGCATTTTGAATTTAATACGGGCAGCTACTGGAAGCCAGTGCAGGGAGATGAGAGGTGGTGTGGGAGAACTTGGGAAGGTTAAAAACAAGATGTGCAGAAGTGGTGGACAGAGGCAGATCTGCCAGGACTGAGTTCATAAAATAACATTAAAATGTATAAAATGAAATAACAAGGGACAGAATAAACATCTGAAATATACATATGTGCCAAGTAAGAGACAGTACATAAATGCTGAGAAATGCCCTCACTTCCGGTAACTTTAATATTGAATTTGTCTCGCTAATGAGTGTGTGGTTGATAGTGGTTGATTCTGGATAAAAAAAATTCTGGAGAAATTGGGAGTAACAGTGATTAGTATTTATAAAAGTTATTTATTTATTCATTCTTATGTATATACAATAACATCACTTTCAAACATAACATGATTAAAATGAATATACTTACTCTTTTTGTGCAACTCATGCAAGCTCCTGATGGAACTGTTTGCGCTTTGGTAACAACCCGTGTTCCGGAGACACTGTTCAGAGAATTTATAAAGCTGGACTTTCCAGCTCCAACAGCTCCATACAACAGGATCCGAAGATTACTGATATCTGGATTACTTGGTATAAGATTTTTCACACTCTCCACCATCTGCTGTTTACTGTGGTATGAGAAATTACAAATGGGAGTCAAAATTGCAAAATCTTGTCTTTACTTGGTGGTAACATCTGTTGCTCTAGAATTTAACAGTCTTTATTATGTTAATTTATAAATGCACAGATTCACAAATGTGATCTCTAAAGGAAAATCCATATAACCATTTTCTGATTTTTGTATATCAGACAAATTACAGTGGTGTGAAAAAGTGTTTGCCCCCTTACTGTTTTTTTTTCTTTTTGCATGTTTGACACACTTTAATGTTTCAGATCATCAAAAATTTTAATATTAGTCAAAGATAACACAAGTAAACTTATTATGCAATTTTTAAATGAAGGTTTTTATTGTTAAGGGAAAACAAAATCCAAAACTACATAGCCCTGTAAGAAAAAGTGATTGCCCCATAAACCTAATAACTGGTTGGGCCACCCTTAGCAGCAACAACTGCAATTAAGCATTTTCGATAACTTGCAATAAATCTGTTACAGCACTGTGGGGGGATTTTGGCCCACTCATTTTTGCAGAATTATGGTAATTCAACCACATGAGCGGGTTTTCTAGCATGAACCGCCATGTGGTCATGCTACAACATCCCAATTGGATTCAGGTCAGGACTTTGACTAGGCCACTCCAAAGTCTTCATTTTGTTTTTCTTCAGCCATTTGGAAGTGAACTTGCTGGTGTGCTTTGGATCATTGTCCTGCTGCAGAACCCAAGTTTGCTTTAGCTTGAGGTCACAAACAGATGGCTAAACATTCTCCTTTAGGATATTGTAGTACAAAGCAGAATTCATAGTTCTATTTATCACAGCAAGTCTTCCAGGTCCTGAAGCAACTAAACAGCCCAAGAGCATCACACTACCACCACCATATTTTACTGTTGGTATGATGTTCTTTTCTAAAAATCTTAGTCTCGTCAGAGTATTTTTGCAAAAGTCTTGGGGATCATCAAGATCAAGATGTTTTCTGGCAAAACTGAGACAAGCCTTTATGTTAGTTTTGCTCAGCAGTGGTTTTCGTCTTAGAACTCTGCCATGCAAACCATTTTTGCCCAGTCTACTTTACTTTGTCAGGCAGGTCCTATTTAAGTCATTTCTTGATTGCGAACAGGTGTGGCAGTAATCAGGCCTGGGTGTGGCTTGAGAAATAGAACTCAGGTGCGATAAACCATGGTTAAATTATGTTTTAACAGGTGGGGGCAAACACTTTTTCACACAGGCCTATGTAGTTTTAGATTTGGTTTTCCCTTAATAATAAAAATCTTCATTTAAAAACTGCATGGTGTGTTTACTTGTGTTATATTTGACAAATATTTAAATTTGTTTGATAATCTGAAACATTAAAGTGTAATGCAAAAAACATGCAAAAAAGTAAGAAATCAGTAAGGAGGAAAACACTTTCTCACACTTAGAACCATTTTCGCTTACTAGACAGTTTTTAACACGTTCTAGGTCAATTTGGAGACTGGCATTTTTTTTAACAGTAATTTAGTGGACCATTGCTTTTGATGCACAGAATAGAAAATGGTTTACATTTAGTGCATGGAAACAGATGGGATAAAGTTTACATCAATAAAGTGAGCTTGCACAGTGTACCTAAAGAAATATACAGTATCATGAAAAGGTATACTGTATATTATTTTGCATACTTGTCACACTTTAATTATTTGATGATGATTTTAAGATTGCACAAAGATACAGTAACCCAAGTACTGTAAATACATGCAATTTTTAAATGATGATTTCATTTATTAAGAGAAAACAACCAATGGTAAACCTTCACAGGAGTGGCCAGCCTACCTAAATTACACAACATCTAAAGAACATCTAAAGAACTGCCAAGCTGACTTGCCTCAGTGCTCATAATTCAACAATAGGAAAAAGACTGCCATAGATGCGGTTTGGATGCCCAACAGTCAAATTTTGTGGTGGTAGTGTGATGGTCTGGAGCAGCTTTGCTTTGACTTGCCATAACTAATGGAAACATGAATTCTATACTCTAGTAGAAAATCATAAATTAGAATATCTCATCAGTTTGTGACCTCAAGCTCAAGCGCTCTTTGGTTTTGTAGCAGGACGATGAATCAAAATACAACAGCAAGTCCAGGATGGCACATGCAGTTATTAGGTTTAAGGGCAATTACTCTTACACACAGGGTCAGACAGGTTTAGACAGCTTTACTTTAATAAATAAAATAATCATTTAACAATTAATCATTTGGGAATCATAAATACTGTAAAATGACTGATGCTATATATATAGCACATCTTGTTTATATATATATATATATATATATATATATATATATATATATATATATATATATGCATACATATATATATACAGTATATAGTAACGAGTTTGATAGGTTTGGTCGGCACCACAACCAGGTGAGGTATTAGGGATAACTTTAATAGGAATATTGGGAAAGGAAAGGGTTAAAAGGAGGAAGTCATAAAGGGAGGAAAAAATGCACATGTAGGTCTGTGGGCAGTGCCCCACAGGTATGCGGGCACAGGCTGGTAAGCAGCGTGGGTCCACATAGGCAGCAGCTCCTGCGAGCTTCTGAAAACGGCACCTCTCATGATAGGCCTCTACTTCTAGAATGAATAAAGAATTTTATTTCCACCTGCTTTCCACCTGAATATACAGTAGCAGGACTGATTAAGTCAGGTTATAAAGGGTGACCTTACATACAAGGTCCACCAGGCCACAGCCACAGAACTTCCCAAAACTAAAAAAAAAGCTTAGACATTTATTCATGAAGGTGTGTCCATGCACTTTGATCTAAGGGTACATTTTTGGGAATGCAAATAGGACATTTGTTGACCATAACAGTATACTGAAGATAAAAGGTTTAGTACACCTTCCACTATTTATTATGAGCAAATATGCACAGTGTAGATTTTCTCAAACAAGCTATGGTTTCTATGTTTACATGTGTCAAACAGCCGCTTCTGTGCAGCCTTTGTGTAATCACAGCTTACACAACTTTCCAAGGGGGTTGGTATAGTATTATGTTAGTTGTCATTGAGAATCTTTATTGGCTACAAGGACCTACATGTTTCATTGAGCTACTGTCAATTGTAATTAGCAGTATACTTAGTCAATGCAGAAAAATTATTAAATTGCCAATGAAATAAAAGAAAATAACTGATTACCAAAGTTTAATCCATACTCACTCCCAATTTACTGTCCTCCAGGGTGTAGGAAACACTATGAAGAAAAGGCAGATCTTAAGACATAAAAAATAATTAATGCCATTTGATTAAATATAGCATGACAGATCATATGATCAAGTTTTTAAAGCCATTAAAAAACAAAAATTTATTTAAAATGATATTCTGAATGCTGAAGACATACTATTTAAATCATAAAGGTTGAAATTTTACTGTGCATTTATTGTATCAGATCTAACATCAGGGGAAATCTGATCATTTTGATTCATACACATTCACATTTCACATAAACTATTTTTTTTTATGGTGTAAAGCTGCTTGCGATACTTTAAAATATATGTTTAAATAGCATTGATTTCTGTATTGTGTTATATTTTCATACTAGTAACTGGTGTTAAAAATGTATCTCTACATTAATAAGCCAAGGAATTATTATGTGGGCTGCTGTGGGCCAGGAAGTCCAGGGCCACTTTTTGGTCCTAGTCCGGCTCCTGGTTCCAAATAAATAAATGTAAATAAACAAGGGTGGCACAGTGGTATAGTTTCTCTATGTGTGGAGTTTGCATGTTCTTCCCATGCTTGGAGTTTGCATGTTCTCCCCAATCTGGTTCCCTTAGGCTAAATGTATGGAGTTAATTATGTGCCAAAATTTAACAAACAAACACAATCTGCTTGGCAAAGAAAAAAACGACTTTCTCACAAATGCAGCGTTTTGCAAACAAACACAATCTGCTTTGCAAAGAAAAAAATTCGACTTTCTCACAAATGCGCCGAACGTATTTTCTCACAAATGCACCCAACCTATTTTCTCACAAATGCAATGGAGCAATTAACGTCCTCTTCCAAAACAGCAGATGGCGCTATCGGTCAATTTACTCTATTCTCCCGAGACCTCAAACAACGTGTTTATATGGTTTACCCCTATGTCCCAAAGGAATATGAGTGGGGAACAGTTTTGAGGTGTCTATTATATATTTAGACAGCCAGACATATTAACAATCCACTATCTTTAGGATAGAGCCCTGTAGGGGAATAATACAGTTATATCAAACCACAGTTGCGTCTATTGAAGGCTGAAAGAACTGCCATTGGCTTTTTATATCCATAACGGACGTATGCGACATGATGCATCAAAATCTTTTATAATTAGTAATCATATCTACATTTAAATAATCTTTAACAAAGTTATAAGGGGGAAAAGCTATAAATGAACAGTAAACATACTGAATTACAGACAGAATTCTATTACAAACCAGATTGTAAAAAGTTTCATAAATTTTATGCAGTCTAATACAATGATTCTTGCATCTTACTGTATCTACACCTCGCACTGCAACAGCTGTCTACAATGTATGATTGTACTACAGACACAGATTATTTAAATGTAGATATGATCACTAATTATAGTTAATAATTCAATAGTTAATTAAAATGCAGCTGTGGTTTGATATAACTGTATTCCCCTACAGGGCTCTAAAGATAGTGGATTGTTATATGTCTGGCTGTCTGGATATATAATGGACACCTTAAAGCTGTTCCCCACTCATATTCCTCTGGCACATAACGGTAAACCATATAAACACGTTGTTTGAGGTTAGGAGCGGCAAGATGGCAACCTAGGCGCACATGTTTTTTTGAGCTCTGGCAGAACTGTTACTTAAATTTGTATCTTTGTACTCGCACAAGTTTATTGCAGGGGAAAAAACTCCACTTGCTAATTAAACGCATTGGTATCACTTTTATCTGTTTGACAAACTTATAATTAGCGTTTTTAAAGAGTATAACCTTCGGGACCATGGCGCATTCAGCAAACAGGGGTCAAAGTGCACTTATGGAAACGGATCATAGTTATAGTCCAGAAAAACGATGAGATGCTTCTCATATCACCTCAACCAAAAACCCTCAAAAAAAGGTAAAACCAGACGACACTGACATCTCCAATGCAGCCCTGCTGCAGGCAATTAACTCACTGATAACCAGATTTGATTCTCAAGAAAAAAAAATTGGAAGATATTGCAGATAAAATTAAACAAAACACCATTATGATTGCAACCATCTCCAAGTCAGTGGAGTTTAATGCTGCAGATATTAAGGAGTGTAAGGACAAATATGCTGTTCTGGAAAAACAAACAGCATCTCTGGTGAGATCCAGTGAGGAGTTACAGTTGAAAACACCAGAACTGGAGTGTTACAAGCAGAGATGGAACCTGCGCATTAAAGGATTGAAAGAGCATGAAAATGAAAACATACTTAAAGAGGTGGTTGAACTTTTGGGTAATATAGCCCCACATTTGGCACAGAAACTGGAAGATGTCGTTGACTCATTCCACCGGATTGGGAAAAAAGAAAGTGGAAGACACCGCCAGATCATTGTTCAGGAGGATCACAAAAAGTTCGCAGCTGTGCATTGATCGAGGGATCCAGTTTGCGGAGGATCTATCAGCTGATGACCGGAGGGCTCGTGCAGCTCTTTGGCCGCTCATCCAAGAAGCCAGAAGTGACGGGAAGAGGGCGTACTATCGTGGTCCTTTGGGATACATTGATGGTCGTCTAATTTCATCAGCAAATAAAACCAAAGGGTGATTACTCCTGAGAAATGAAAATAAGGATTTACGAAGCGAGATCCAAAGAAAAAATTATCTGCCAGAGCATCAGTGCATTATTATTAATATTCTTTTGTTGTGTGGTTTTTGAGTCAGATTTTGATAACTGACAATATTTCATCCCTGTTGGGATAGGTTATTTATTATTACTATTGTTATTAATATTATTTTCTTTTTCTTTTTTCTTGTTTGTTTGTTTATAGTGCTATATCTTTTTAATGTTCCAATTTAATAGTTGTATTTCTTTTCTTTCATTAAACGTTAGGGGTCTAAGAAATAATAGCAAAAGAAAAGCTACTTTTTTATTTTGTAAAGAGAAAAAAGCTCAATGTGTTTTTTTGCAGGAAACTCACTCAAGTGGCGGTGATTGTACTTTTTGGTCTAATCAGTGGGGTGAACCAATTTTATTTTCTCACAACGAATTTTATTTTCTCACAACAAATTCAGGGGGTGTTGCTTTTTTGTTTAACAATTTAACTGGGAAACAAGATGAATCAAGATCTGCTTTAGATGGACATTGGTTATTTTGTATTCAAAAATAGATAACTGTTACATTATCTTAGGAAATGTGTATGGGTATAACAATATATCCCAAAACAAACTTTTAATTTCAGAAATCTCAGTAATATTAGAGGAAATAAAAACAAAATATGCCACTGATTTTGTTATACTGGGTGGTGACTTTAATATGGTGTATGATGAGTGGCTAGATAGATCACCAACTAAATATGATGTACATCATTATAATTCATTACTGCTACACCTTTGTAATAAACAGGGATTAATAGATCCCTGGCGTGAAGCAAACCCTTATTAAAGACAGTTTTCTTGGTTTAAACCTGATGCCTCTAACAAGTCCCGAATTGATTTCTGGTTAATTTCTTATAATTTTCTACACTATCAAACAATGTCCAGTTTATCGGCAGCTCCTCTTACAGATCATTGTTTAATTAAATCAACAATAAATCATAAAAACAAACATGTTCGTAATAAAGGTTATTGGAAACTTAATTCTAACCTTTTTGTGAAAGATGAGTATGCAAATTTGGTTAAAGATATAATTTCAATGATTATTAGTGATGATAATTTGGTCTCATGGACAAGTAAATGGGAATTTTTTAAAATATAAACTTCGTCAGAAATCTATTTTCTATAGTAAACAGGTGAACAAAAATCATATCACAGAACAGGCCTTAATTATTAAAGAAATAACTGATTATGCAAACAAAATAAATTTAACAGAAGGTGATAAATCAAGGTTGTTATTTTTGTAATCACAATTGGATGAAGTCTATATGAGAAATGCCAAAGGGGCATATATTAGATCAAGAGCTAAATGGATGGAAGAGGAGGAAAAAAATACAGCTTATTTTTGTAGGTTAGAAAAAATACGTCAAGAAAGGAACTCTATTAAAACCTTAATTATTGATGGAGCAGAATGTTCAGATACACAATTAATAGCTAGAAAAATAGCTAGCTTCTATCAAGATTTATACTCTTCTTCCTCGTTAATATTAGATCCTGATCCTCTTTTTTAAAAACTCAGCGACTCTATCCCTCAAATAGATGAACAATTCAAACTGACATGTGATGCAGAAATAACAATTGAAGAGCTTGATTCTGCTGTTATGTGTTTGTCATTAGATAAATCACCTGGACCAGATGGTATTACATCTAACTTTTATCGCTATTTTTGGGATTTGTTAAGAGAATTTCTTTTTGCAGCTTTTCAAGAAATTATTAGAAATCCATCTTTGCCTAACTAGATGAGACAAGGGGTAATTACACTTATTCCCAAACCAGGAAAGGATGTTAGATTTTTGGACAATTTCCGACCTATAACTTTATTAAACAATGACTAAAAATTGTATATATACTCATATATATAATAATCGCTTAAAATCACATTAGTCCAAAATTATTGGGGAGACTCAAACTGGGTTTATCAGAGGTCGATCTATACAAAATAATATACGGCTGGTTTTGGACTTGTTAGAATATGACCAAGAAATTGAAGATGATGGGGTTATTTTATTTTTAGATTTTTATAAAGCCTTTGATATGTTAGAGCACTCCTTTATTTTTAAATGTTTGGTGAGAATTTTTGTAAAGTTGTTAAGCTATTCTACACAAATACTAATAGCTCCGTTGCCCTACCAACGGGTACTTCGCCCAGATTTGATATCAAAAGAGGAGTTAAACAAGGCTGCCCCATCTCACCTTCACTATTTATTTTGGCTACCGAGATGTTGGCCCTCCTTATCAAAAATTCCAAAATTGAGAAATTGAATGGACTTTGGTCAGGAAATTGTAATTAGTCAGTTAGCTGATGATACAACATTATTTTTAAAAAACATTGATCAGATCCCTAAAGCAATTGAGATAGTTGATTTCTTTTTCAAATTTTCGGGCTTAAAACTTAATATTGAAAAATGTGAAATTATTCCCATACATGAATGTCATCTTACAACTGCATATAACATCCCAATTAAATCAAATGTTAAATATTTAGGCATACACATTTCTAAAGATGAGATCAAGATGGAGAAGCAAAATGTCTGGAACTGATGGAATGAGTGCAAAAATAGATTTGAGGTATGGATGCAGAGAGATTTATCTATTTTTGGTAGAGTTTATTCAACTAAAATGGAAAGTCTGTCTAGATGCATCTATCCTGCATCTTGCCTTTCTATTTCTAATAAAGCCATTAAGACTATCAACCAAATTAATTTTAACTTCATATGGAAAAAACGTGTGCATTATATCAGGAAAGCACAACTTGTACATGAAAATGGGGGATTACAGTCCTTCGACTTTTCCTGTATAAATGGTATGTTCAAAATTAAATGGCTAAAATATTTTGTAACAAATGAAAAAAAAATTTGGTTTTCCGTTCCTAGAGGTTTATTTAAAAAACTGTGTGGAATTGATTTTCTATTAAGATGTGATTTTACTGTTTATAGACTACCAATTAAATTATCTTCATTTCACCAACAGGTTTTGCTATATTGGAAATTATTATACAATTATAACTTCACTCCACACCAAACCTCAATATGGAACAATAGATTTGTTTTATTTAGATATAAATCCTTGTGCATTCTTGATTGGCTTGAAAAAGGTGTTTGGTCAGTTCATCACTTGATGAATGAGGACGGGAGCTGGTTATCATTCAGTGGTTTCTGCTCAAAATACAACTTGCATGGTGAACGCAAACAATTTGAACGAGTATTAAAAGCTATTCCGAAAGGTTTTATAAACCTTGTACAAAACAGCTTTACTGACATCTCAGATGGTTCATGTGATCTCCCATCACTTCTTTTTAATGGTAATAACCTTAAAGCAACGCTTCCCAACAAAACCATTCGCTCCTGTTTAAATTCTATAATATATCCAACATTGTTACATTATAACAATATTTTACAAACTTATGATAAACCAACCGTTTAAATACCACGAACACAATATATTGCCTTTCCAGTGGCTCCTAAAGCAAAGGAAACCCATTTCAAAATATTTAATGGTATTTATCCATCATCTGAGTTTTTAAGACACCGGTTTAATTTTGAACAAAATGCTTGTACTTTCT
This sequence comes from Clarias gariepinus, assembly GCF_024256425.1. Taxonomy (NCBI): domain Eukaryota; kingdom Metazoa; phylum Chordata; class Actinopteri; order Siluriformes; family Clariidae; genus Clarias; species Clarias gariepinus. The sequence goes on along the minus strand of NC_071115.1, from coordinate 25,162,299 downwards.
GTAAAGTTGACATTGAGACTACTGATCACCTTTTCTTTTCCTGTGAGTACTCTGCTATCTTTTGGGAAAACATGTCTTATTGGTTGGAGCCAAAGATGCAATCACTGCCCGCTTTTGAAAGAAAACATATTATATTTGGAATACTACTAGATGATAAGAATAACAACTTTCTCATCAATATAATACTAATTTTAGGCAAATTTTTTATTCATAAATGCAAGTGTATAAAAACTAAACCTGATTTTTCAGTCTTTAAAAAGGATTTTATTTGCAATTATGTTTCATCATTGGAACATATGAAAGGTAAAAAGGCCAGAAAAATTGCTGAAATAATAAGAGAATTTGGTTTATCAGGAGAAGAATAAATAGACCCTTTTTCATTTACTTTTTTTTCTTTTTTCTCTATTTCTTTTGTTATATTTTTTACTATCATTTCCTTGTTTCGATACTTATTTTTGAATAATTTATGTGTGCCTTGTTTTTTGATCAACGTTTACACAACTTTATGATGCTATTATAAATGTATATTTTGTTCTGTTTTTGTTCAATTAAAAAAAAAAAAAACCTTGTTTGAGGTCTCGGGAGAATAGAGTAAATTGACCAATAGCGCCATCTGCTGTTTTGGAAGAGGAAGTTGCTCCATTGCATTTGTGAGAAAATAGGTTGGGTGCATTTGTGAGAAAGTCGATTTTTTTTCTTTGCAAAGCACATTGTGTTTGTTTGTTAAATTTTGGCACATAATTAACTCCATATGGCATTTTCAAATTGCCAATAGTTGAGTGACTGTGCACCTTGTGTGCCATGTGATAGATGACACCACATCCAGGGTATACCCTGCCTAGTGCCCTAAGTACCCAAAGATACACCTGAATATCCCACCACCCTGAACAGGATAAGCAATATAAAGAATGAGTGAGATGGTCAGGGGTAGCTCAGTGGTTAAGGCATTGGATTACGGTTCGGAAGATCCCAGGTTCAAACCCCACAACCACCAAGTTGCCACTGTTGGGCCCTTGAGCAAGGCCCTTAACCCTCAGCTGCTCAGATGTGTAATGAGATAAAAATTTAAGTCGCTCTGGATAAGAGCGTCTGCCAAATGCCCAAATGTAAATGTAAATGTAGTCACTTGGCTTGACATGTCAGGTTCTTTTCTGCAACATTTTTTATACTAGGTGTCTAAAGGGAGAGACTTACCTTGAGTACCATACAACCATACGTACAATTTGTTTCTCATATAATCCATCACTATATATAAATAAAATCAAAACTTTAGTTTGTTATTGTTTGAGAATGGCATTTACAGTACATAGTTTTATGGCACTATGTAGAATTTCTTTTTTCTGTTAAATTATGTTAATCTTAAGATCTGACAAGATAACAAGCTATATTTACATATTTCCTAAATGCAATTAGTATCCTTAAAAAAAAAAGCAGAAACATACCAAAGGACATGTTGTTTTACTGGCTGGATGCAAGTTGTACAGTTGTAGAATCTAAAATGAAACAATACTGATAAGCATGATTAGTACAGAATAATAAGACGTTTTTCTTCTCATTTTTTAAATATATAATATCTCAAAAAATCCCCCCAACACACACACAAATACTGGAATGTCATGACTTTTTTTTTTTTTTTTACATGTACTGAGATCAAAAGATGATCATAAATAAAGTAGATCCTAATTTCAGGTTTTATTTCCCAATATGTAAATGTAGCTGGAACATTATATTTAAAACCATCTATTTTTTAAAGTGATCAAAAATATATTGACAGGTGTGTCTCATTGCCCAGATGTACCACGTACTGTAATGTACAACAAAATATTGTTTAAATAAACAGCTAATCCAATAGACCAGATTAGTCCATGAAGTCATTTGTTTTTTCAACCTAAAAATCTATCACAACTATTGTACACCTAATCTATCTATATAAATAAAAGAAAAGTTGTGTCTGTACATTGGCCAGAACTCACTCTTTCAACGATATCTTTACATTTCATACATTGGAGGACCAAAAGCAGTTTCAGAAAATGTTCTTTCTGTATGTCTGTAAGTCTGTCCAGCTGAGTTTGTCACAGCAAAACTCAAAACTGGCAGAACAGAGTTTGATAAACCTTTGCCAGTTTTTCTGTACTTGCCCGAAGTTAAATTTGCAGCATAAAATGAAATTAGAATGTTGAGTAGTAGAGAAGTCATGAGCAGTTATGTGCCAGATTGCATCATAGCATCTAGTGCTTTTTTTTGGCGAATATAACGCTTTTTCCCTCTATGTGGGCGTGGCTATGTTCCGAGACTGTGGTGCTAATTAATACAGTACTGTGATAAAATAAAACACAGGTAGTTGGAGCAAACATATCTTCAGCAGGCAAATTGAAATACCCAAACTGACAACAAATTGTAATGCGCTCAAGTCTTAAGTAAGTAAGGTGTAACATACTCAACCTTACATAATTTTATTTCTTTGTATTAATAAGTTAGGCAAAGGCTTCTGCCATACAGAAAGACAGGAATAATAATACCACTGATTACATAAAAGCTGATCAAACTTATTTTTACATTTATTTTTAAACCTTTATTTTTAGTATTTAACCTAACTATTTCTACAAATTCTTTACATGTCAACAACCTGTACTTGTCTGTATATTGGTCAAACAAAGCAGGAAGTTTTGTGCCAGATTATACACTGCAAATTTCAACAGCGTAATGACCATGCATCAAACTGTGGGTGCATCTTAAATCGACCACTGGATAGAATTTAATGGAATTTTAAAAAATAGTTATACAGACAGAAAAATAGTTATACAGACAATTTTAAAAAATAGTTATACAGTATATCTGCTTGAACTTTAACCTGCACCATAAGCGAAATCAAAATGCTGAGTAAAAGCGATGTTATGAACAGTTATGTTATCTACTAATCTACTTTAAAATATGATACTAATAAGCTACTTGCTCAGTAGCTCAGATATTAATTGGATATTAATTAGAAAAGCTAAACTGAATATTCTTACTGAGATTAGTTCAGATTTTTACTGCTGAAATAACAGTGCTAAAGTGGTATAAGTGATAACGCACTGGTGTCAAATCTTAATCTTTATTCAATCTAATTTTTTTCGATTTCTCATCTGTGATTCACTCTCCGATTACGGAACAGGGAGTGTATTTGGCTAACGACAAAAGAAGTATAATTCACTGTAAACTATTTTATATTTTAATATTTTATATTCAATTTCTACTTTTAACATGTGAAGTACAGTATGTTAAACGTTTTGCATTTATTTCTTCATGCTTTAAACACTTTACCATCTTTACAGTCCCAAAGAAATTTTATCATCAAAGGACTTAATGTTTACAGACCTGTTGATCTGACATCTGTGGTCAGTTAAACAACAGGTGATGGCCCAATTGAATAACATCACCAGGTAAACAGGTAAGTTAATATAGCTTTTCTTCCACTCACTGACTCCAATAAAACCAAAGAGGTGCATTCTTACTGTACATTCAGCAAATAAGACTGCACTATTGTTACGGTTGTGTTGGGGTTGTAGGCAAGGCATAAGCACAGAGGTAAAGACTTTAAGTTGTTTTAATAATATATAAAAAAAACAAAAACAAACATACTTCAAACAAGAACAAACCAAACATGAATCTATGAAAAAACCAAAACTATGAACTGAACCAAACTGAACATGAAACTATGATAAATTATGAACCGAACAAAACCGAATCGAACTGAAAAGCATTTCACAACGGCAATATACAAAATAGATGCAAGACCAAAAAACAGAATTTAAACAGGCTATTTTTAATCGAACTAATGAGCCACCTCGGGTTAGGTGAGCACTCACATCACCTGACCAGGGTGCATTCTAGGAAACGTAGTTCAATAAACAAAAACACAAAAAACACAAAAAGCCTCTGGGCGCAAGGCGTCCCCTTTGGTTATCCCTGACAACTATCTTTGACCTGATGACTCTCCTCTAGCGAAAGTTGCCAAGTTCTGTGTGAAAGGTTTTGGCTAGCTTTACAGGCCTAAGTTGTTAAGGTGGCCTGATTTTCAGCAGTAAGAATTAGAAGGCCAGAATGGAATTCTCAAAATAAACTACATAATCAAACAACTAAAGAAGCTTCTGTTTTTAATGTCAGTTGGTCAGCAAGGAAAAGGAGCCAGGTTCTAGATTCTAACAAACTTAAATATCAGGAAAATATCAGTGATTGAAAACTACAGGAGATACAGTATGAAAGATATTCTGAAATACCTAAACCAGCCTGTCATGAACAGTTAAAGACACAGATAATTTCTTCTCCATTCTGATTTTTGTAAACATTAACTGAAGTTTTTGACCTGTGTCTGCATGTTTTTTTTTTCACTGTGCCACATAATGGGCTGATTGGATGAATTCAAATTCAAAATTCAAATTTTATTTGTCACATACACAGTCATACACAGTACGAAATGTAGTGAAATGCTTACACGACCGCCAGTGACCTTAAAAAGAGAATTAAAACTTATAATAAGTAATAAATATCAATAGAAGAAATATGATAGAAAATTTAAATAAAAAAATTAAAATAAAATTTAACTAGAAAAAATAGAACCTGAAAATAGAAATATACTGTACACATAGAACTATAATGGTGTGCAAATATGCATAGAAAAAGTGACTTTGTGCAATGGTTATTAAAGTGTCTTTGAATGCATAAATAAATAGGTATACAGGTCTTCCTGTAATTTAAAATTAAACTATTTTTCGGGAGTCTCAGACATTGAGTCCAAACTGAGTTGTGATCAACTATGAGGAAGATTGACATCACCAAAGCTGCAGAACCAGGGTGTCAAGCCACACACTGAAGTCATGTGCTGACCAAATAGCAGGGGTGTTCACCAATATACTGTATTTAACTGTACCTGCAACAGGCTGTAGTCCCCACGGTATTTAACGATCAGCGATTTGGGATTAACCGTCACACTTTGCTTATATATATATATATATATATATATATATATATATAAATTATTATTATTTTTATTATTACAATTTGTATAAAATAATAATATAAAATATTATATAATATAAATTATAATACAGTACACAATTATTTTAAAAATATATTTTTATTATTAATCTTATTTTTATTATTATTAAAATGTGGAAAAGTTCAGCGGCAATGGATACTTTTGCAAGGCACTATAATAACTACAGCATTCATATTTGTGATAAGCAGCTGTGCATTGCACACCTATTTCAAGGTAGGTTCATTGTAGTTTAGTCCCTGCTTTATTGGAAGGAATTACTTCACACTTTACATTTAGCTGGCAGCCCCCTTTAATCGGGTAAAAAGATACAGGACAATCAGGACACAAAATAACAGACTGAGGAATATCTCCTTCCCCAGAGCTGTAGCATCCACTACACGCCACACACAGCACTGCTATGCACTGCTTCTTCCAACGCCCAATAAGGCCTTCATTAGCAATTTGTGTGTGGGTGTGTTTTAATCGGCACCTACTGTGCCCTGCATACTGTAACAACATAAGTTTACTGTAGGAAGTTCCTGCCTTATGGGGAAAAACTGCTTCATACTTTACATTCAGCTGGCAGGCCTGTATATTCCAATGAGTAAATTTTTTTATCCTAGCCATAGTTTTTACATCTGGATGAATTTCATATTCGCGTTTTATAATGTTCAAATTGCACTTAATTAAAGATCTCCACTTGACTGCACTTGCATCCTGCCTCGACGTCCTTTATGGCAAAATTTAACAGAGTACTCAAGGAGCAGAGTACTATATTGACGGCCTCAATGTCAGCTTGTGTACCCAACCCCTTTTCCCCAGGTGTTTCTTGTAAAAAATTATAGACATGACGTCTCCTCAAGCTTTAAATGTTTATCTGAGTACTAAAAATTAATGGTTATAGAAGATATTCTAGAGGGATATATATATATATATTCTTTTAATAATCTAACATTATTCCGCCATGAAAAAGATTTTTCCCCTTTTTTGGAGCAGAGAAGGAGGATACAGGATACCACATTTATTTCATCACTTACCTTAAAAAGATGAAGATAAATGTTATGCTAATGATCATATATCTGGCATAGTTACCATATAAACAAATCAAAAGTGAAGGTTTCCTGAGCAGTTTCTCTCTGAGGTGTGTTTTATTACCCACCTGGTGACTGACACTGCTCTTCGACTGCATCTTCTTATTTTTACAATAAGTGATAAAATAGGTGTGGTATCCTGTCTCCTTCTCCCCTGCTCCACAGTCTGTCATTTTACAACCACAAACATTAATGCATTTATTGGGATGTATATTATGTTATAATGTTATAGGCCAACACAAACTGGCACATGTAGTAATTGTGAAGTGGATGAAAATAGATAAATGGTTATCAAATTGTTTTATGAATAAAAAAAACTGAAAAGCGTGGCGGGCTGTACAGCCCCTTTTTTTCTGAAACCCCTAACTAAAATCCAGTGGAAATAGTTGCCTTCAGAAGTCACCTACTGTAATTAGTAAAAAAAAGTCCATCTGTGTGTAATTTAATCTCAGTATAAATGCAGCTGTTCTGTGAAGCCCTCAGAGGTTTGTTTAAGAACATTAGTAAACAAACAGCATCATGAAGCCCAAGGAACACACCAGACAATTCAGGGGATAAAGTTTTGAAGGAGTTTAAAGCAGGGGTGGGTTATAAAAAAAATAAATTTGTGAACATCTCACAAAGCACTGTTCAATTAATCATCTGAAAATGGAAAGAATAACCTACTGTACCAAGACACGGCCGTCCACCTAAACTGACAGGCCAGGCAAGAAGAGCATTATTTAGAGAAGCAGCCAAGAGCCCAGTGGTAACTTTGGAGGAGCTAGAGAGATCCACATCTCAGGTGGGAGAATTTGCCCATAGGACAACTATTAGTTGTGCGTACCAGAAATCTGGCGTTTATAGAAGAGAGGCAAGAAGAAAGCTGTTGTTGAAAGAAAGCCATAAGAAGTCCCGTTTGAAGTTTGCGACAAGCCATGTGAGGGACACAGCACACATGTGGAAAAATGTGCTGGTCAGATGGGATCAAACTTGGACTTTTTGGCCTAAATGCAAAATGCTATGTGTTGTAGAAAACTAACATGGTGGTGGAAGCAACATGCTGTGGGGATGCTTTTCTTCTTAAAAATATAAAAACAAAAAGCTTAAGATTTTTTCTCCTTTATTTAAACCTATTTAATTTTGTCTTTTACATTATTCTGTTCCCTTTATTGGATATGGGAAAAGGACATTTATTTTGTCACTGACCTTAAAAAGGAGGTTGGCAATATGTCACTAATGTACTGTCCAGCATAGCATACCTTATATTCCTTTAAAAAGTAAACGTTTTGTTAGTGATTTGTCTATGTGTGAGTGTGTTTTAATCCGCACCTGGTCTTTGTGCCATGTCTATTTTAAACAAAAGACCTAAAGTCCCTGGTATTAAAACAATGGGGCAAGTAATTATAAATGAAACTGTGTCTGTTGTATCATGGTTTTGTGGTTTGTTGTTACCATTCTCAAGTAAAAGAACCAATAGTAAGTGTTTATTTATTTATTTATTTATTAATAAGAAATAAATTAAAGGACAAATTAATTCATTCATATTTAGATTTTTCCTGTAAAAAAATCAACGTTTTAACTCATACTTGCTAATAAAACAATTATTGAGTTACACATATAAAAGGACCTTGCAAAAGTATTTATAACCCTTAAACTTTTCCATATTTTGTCATGTTACAACCACAAACGTAAATGCATTTTACTGGGATTTTATGTGATATGTGATGTGTTTGACCACCACAAAATGGCACATACAGTAATTGTAAAGTGGACAGAAAGAGATAAATGTTTTTTAAATTGTTTTACAAATAAAATTATTTTATTACTTAAATAGACACGCCAGCATTCATCATAGTATTTTTTTTTTCTGTTTCTTTCAGATAGATTAAATACAAAAATACCAGCATGGTTAATAAACTGAAAATAAAATAAGGCAAATTAATTTATTTGTGATTTAATTAGAATAAGCAAAATAGGCCTGCTATTTCCAAGTAAAGGCTAATAGTACATCATAATTAAAAGCACTTTGTAGCGATTTATGGGTCATGCATTTTTCATACGTGCACCTGACCCACCTTACCTGCTCTAGTATGGGCAATTTAAGCACCGGCATTGGCTCGCCATCCAGGAGAAGAAAAAAATGTATATACTGTATCATAGCTGATAAAATATATAAAATATTTAAACTTACATTTTTTTCTAAATTATTCTGCCATACACTAGATTTGTTCCCTTTTTTGGAGAGTGGAAGAGGACTTTTATTTTCTCACTTACCTTAAAACTGAAAACAGCACAGGTGTCCCTAATGATGTAATATCCAGCATAGATACCTTATATACCTTCAAAAAGTGAAAGTAAAAGATTCAAAAGTGATTTGTCTGTGTTTTAATCATTACCTAAATGATAAAAGAAACGAAAGCAATGGAACATGTGACCATGCTCATAATTAAGGACATTTACACTGTGTATGTGATGTTAGATTGTGGTTTTATGGTTACCACTTTATGGCACTTTATGTAGTTTAGATAAGAGAACCAAAAGTAAGAATAAAAGAAAGTGAAAGGACAAAATAACTCATTTATATTTAGTTTTTTTTGCTTCAAAACTTTAAAATCGAAAGGAAAAACTCTTTTTAGACTCTTTTTTAATTTACACAGGCCAAATAATAAACATGAAATTCACAATGACCGACCCAGTAACTGACTTGTTTTTCTGTGTATTTAATGATTTTGTAATTGCTTGATTATATATATTTTTTAATTACTTTAAATTATAATTTTTTTAATGTACACTGATCAAACTATGGTCTTTTGTGTTTATCAGGTTGTCCATTGAAACATGCATGATTTATTATTAAATTGCCATTTTAATTTATACATACTTTCCTCTTGAGTTCTGGGCTGTATTCATGAAATTTTATATAAAAATTCTCCTAATGACAAAATTATAAGAAAATTATTAGAATTGTGTCCATTTCGAAAGAATTCTCCTTAAAATTAAAAAGCAGGGTCTGTATTTACTAAGCGTGTTAGAATCACTCGAAGAAATCAGACTCAAAGTTCATTTAGGACTGAAAATATTCCTACCTAAGCGTTATTAACCTTAATAGTTATTAAGGAAGGAATAACTGAGGAAAGCATGTGATGCCACTTTTTATGACACTGAGAGCCATAAAGTACGTTATAGAGCTGTGTAGGATTGTCATAATCTGATCAAAAAAAGAAAGTGAAACTGGAGAGAGGATAAGAGCATTTATAGTAGCTTGCTTTCATTTTTTTCTTTACATTTACTCCCTACTTCCTCTTGTAGAAACTGTAGAGAGGATGAGAGGATGAGAGCATTCAGCTTGCGGACGAGAAAGTAAAATGTAAAGAAATAATTAAAGCAAAATTCTAAAAACTAAAGATAAAAATTGTGTGGACAGCAATTACTTTTTAAGGCCACCCCAACTATGGACTGTTCAGTCTGTTGCAGTCAGGAAAATGCTTCCGCTTAATGAAGGCCAACACAGAGAAACTGAGAAGGAGCTTTTCCCCAAAGGCTATTCAGGTCCTCAATGAGAACACCTCATACGACTAAACTAATTGGATTTGTTTTTTTGTTTGTTAGTTCATTCACACAATAAACACGTACCCTGCATTTCTGCTTACACATCAGAATCAGGGTGTAGCACACTGCTCACTGTGTTGCACAGTTCTCATACATTTCTAATTCTTGCTGATTTACACATAAATGAGGACTAACTGCATTTGGAACATGGACAACCACACTGCTGGATACACATGTAACAGTCCATCTCGTACGCCATGTATTAATCATACTGTGCTGCGGTCATACACACACACACACCATATTTTTACATGCCTACACACTTTTAGAACTCAGTTTATCATTTCTTTTTGTACAGTATGTAAATCCTGCATAATTTATACCCTTCTGTTTTAATTTCATTTTGGGACCTTTTGTAAATATTGTACAATTTGGGCCAATTTTTTAAAATTATTTTTATATATTTAAGATCTTACTCATATTACTTTACTGAAAAGTTATAATTTAATTGTACTTTCTAGGGCAATTTATTTTATTGTAGAAAAATCTTTTTAGGTCACAGGCATTCTCACTGCATATAAGCATTTCACTGCATACAGTAATACAGTGCATGGTTGCATATGTGACAATTTTTACATATATTTTTTTGTTTTTGTCTTTAGAGGAATGTGTGATACCTAGCAGTGGAGTCAGCCCAACACCCTTACTGAAATGATAGTTTTTGTCTTTTCCTTGCTGTCAAGTATGGAAGAAAGTAGGCAAGGCATAAGGACAGATAATAAAGAAAAACATTTAATAAAGAAAAGTAAACACAAATAAAGAAAACTGAAACATCAAGAAAACTACCAACAGATTGACTGGCTAATACCTGAACACACCAAAACAGCCCAAAAAGAGTAATATCAAAACAGATGCCGGACAAGTCGCTGGCTATTTATACACACATGCCTAAAGAAGCTGCAGGTGATGGCAATCCAACCATGTGACAGAGGTGCACTCTGGAAAAAGTCCCCACACAAAACCTGAAACAAAGGCCATGAGAGCAAGGCGCCTTCCAGGGGTCATCCCTGACAATTGCTCAGAGTTGCTCAGAGATGGGTCCTACAGTAAATCTGATAAACCTTAAATCCGATTTAAGCTAAGATTTCTAGCTAGAAGTTAGGGTTTCTCAGTGAGAATGAATAAATGAATAAATTGCGCAGAGTCTGTTGTGTTCATGTCAGCTTAGTTAGATAAGCTTGAAAGAAAAAAAAATAGTATGATATAAATAGCAACAGTAAAAATGTTTATGTATACTTGCCAATTTAAGCCACCTCTTTCTGTCAACAGAGGATGCTTGCTGTCACAAACCCCAGATATTTCCATCTATCCAATTGTTTGTTGGGAGTGCTTTAAGTCCCACCCATCTAAATGATTTCACTACAGATTTCACTACAGACCTTGTGAATGTCGCTACCAATCATAACTCACTCACTCATCTTCTATACTGCTTAATCCTGTATTCAGGGTTTTGAAGGGCCTGAAGCCTATTCCAGGAGACCTAGGGCACAATGCAGGGTACACCCTGGACAGGGTGCCAACCCATCGAAGGGCACACACATACACACACTACGGGCAATTTTGGGAACGCCAATTAACCTAACCTAATGTCTTTGGACTGCGGGAGGAAACCGGAGTATCTGGAGAAAACCCACCAAGCACTGTGAGAACATGCAAACACCATGCACACAGAGACGGGAATCGAACCTGGTGCAAGGTGCGACAATGCTAACCACTACCCTACCGTGCCGCCCCAATCATTACTACTGTATGAATGAAAATGTCAATCATCAAAATTATTTAAAAAAACAGCAACATATACTGACATGGCTAATGAGATGATACAGCTAATGAAAGAGAGACAAATTTCTGTAATGCAAACAGAGTAGAAAAGCTGTTTTTTTGGGGGGATTTTGGGATCAAGAGAATCGTCTCGGGTTACTTTGCGTTTACGAGATGCTGCGTGAAAACACTATGGGAAACATCTTGTCATGTTGCCGGTTGTGAAGCATGTGTGTATTAACACGCCAAATTTGTGGCTTATATAACCTCGGTCAGGTGACATCATCTGATAAGACGCACCTGCAGGTTATAAAGGAGTGAACCGGAAACATTCCTCAGATTGATTTGTCTGAACGGACGTCCGGTCACGTAGGCAGTGCGGCATTGGGACACAGCATCTCGTTTCTGCCTTTTCAGGGAACAGGGTTACAGCAAAGTAACCCGAGACATTCCCTTTCAAAGGCTACACTCGATGCTGCGTGAAAACGCTATGGGAACGAGAGTGCCAACGCCGCCGCACTGCAAGTGTCTGGACTCCAAGGTTGTGTAGCGTGTGCACACAAGGCTGAGAAGGTCTTAGAACTATGTCTGGGTAGCTGACTTGAGGACCCATTAGCCCAAAGTAGCATGAACATCCAGACTATAAATGTAACAAATGTGTGTGGAAAGGACAACCCTCCGCATCACACACTTGCTGCAGGGGAATACCTCTTGCTAGCACAATAGATAAGGCGATCTCCCTGGTTGAATGAGCCTTGATTCCGAGAGGTGAAGTGAGCCCACGCGCCATATAGGAGAGGGCAATAGCCCAGTGTAGTGGCGGCCGCCCCCCGGTTGCAGCCCCAGAACTGACTTACGCCACTGGCTGATGCGGTGGATGTAAATCTGAAGAGCATGTACTGGACACAGTAAGTGAAGTCTCTCCTGCTTCAAAGCTGTAAAAGCGGAGAACAAAAGGCTTTAAGACAATAGGATGCATATTGACAAATGTGTGCGGAGAGGACCAACCCTCCGCGTCACACACTTGCTGTAGGGGAATACCTCTTGCTAGTGCAATAAATGAGGCGATCCCCCTGGTTGAATGAGCCCTGATTCCTGGCGAAGTAAGCCCACGCGCCTTATAGGAGAGGGCAATAGCATCTCTCACGCAGCTTGTGGCCCCAAAACATGTAAAAGCTGCTCTGACTTACGCCACTGGCTGATGCGGTGAATGTAAATCTGAAGAGCACGTACTGGACACAGTGACAATAGAATGCATGTTGGGAATGGAACTTTCGGAAGTTCAGTGAGGATGCAAAATGGCCCTGACTAGCCCAGGGCAAAGTCTAGGCAGGATGGAGAAACTGACAGATCTCCGATCCTCTTAGAGAGGTAACGGCCATTTAGAAAAACTATCTTGAGGGTCAGAAACCTGAGGCGCTGACTCTAGTGGTTCAACAAGGGGGCACAAGCCTGAGGACCACTTTTCCTGCAGAAACTCCAGCACTGAAACAATTCGGCAGTAGGCTGGGTCTACCTGCTTCATCATGCACCAACTTTCAAATACATTCTATTTGAGGTCATAAGCTCTCCTAGGGGAGGCAGCCCTAGCACTTAGAATAGACTTAATTACGCTGGCTGGAAGACCAGCTTGACTTAGTTGACCAAGGTGTCCAGACCCAGGAGCTGGAAGAGTCAGAGAGTAGTAAAGGTGACATTTGCTGATCTTGCGAGGCAAAGAGGTCCACCTCTGCTACATGAAATTTTCCCAGAATGTAAATCGCCCTGAGGGATAGGAATCTGGTGCGCTAGCTATTTAGCGGCGCGAGCACAGTCTGCCCTGGCGATTAATATATGAGACTGCCATAGTGTTGTCCACCCGCACTAGGACATGGTAGTCTCAACTGCTGGAGGCAGTGCTTTAGGGCCAGAAATAGAGCCATCATTTCGAGGCAATTGATGTGCCGCGCGAGAAGATGGCCTCTCCAGCTCTCTTGGGCTGGACGGTCATCTAAGACCGCACCCCAGCCCATGAGGGAAGCGTCTGTCGTTAGCATCTGCGACGACAAGACGAACTAAGAGTGGGACCCAGAGTCAGAAATCGGGTTCTGAACCACATACTGTATGAAGGGTACTAAGAACCTGGCGCATAGCCCTTATTGGGGATTGGCCCTAGAGTGAAATCCCCTGGTTCTTTGCCACAACTGAAATGCTCTCATGTGCAGAAGGCCCAAAGGTGTCACCGTGGATACAGCTGCCATGAGAGCTAAGATCTCTGAAAGTGATGGTCACTTTCTGGCTTGATTTCCTTGAGGGTGTTAAGAATGGATTCGACACGAGCGGGAGATAGCTGTGCCCGCTTACGCTCGAATCCCATGTGACACCTAAATATGTTGTCCTCTGAACAGGAAAAAACACGCTTTCATGGCGTTGAATCTCAATCCTAAGAAACAAAGATGAGCTAGGACGACTGCTTATGTTGAAGTGCTAGCTACTGAGACTGGGCCAGCCAGTCATGTTATTCAAATACGGATGCTCTGGAGTCGTAAGAGCCAGATCCATGTATTTTGTGAATGTGCGGGTGAGAGAGCTAGACCAAATGGAAGGACCTGATACTGGTAAGCTTCGCCCCCGAAAGCGAACCTCAGGACCCTCCTGTGTTGTGACAATATTTCTATTGATTTACTTTTAGATAGCGGTAAAGCCCGCAAAATCTAAAAATTGAACACAGCCCCCCATTTTTCTTGGAAACCAAGAAATACCGACTGTAGTAGCCTGACTCTCTGCCTGGTAGGGGAACATGTTACATGGCCCCATTTCCCAGCAACTTCTGTCAGCAGATGCGCACTTTCTGGTTTCATGGAAGTGGAGACCACGCCATTGAAACGCGGAGGGTGATGTGAGAACTGAATCCTGTAGTTTCTCTCTACAGTGCTTAGTACCCAAGAAGATATACTTGGCAGAAGCTCCCACGCTGCCAGTTTCTCAGAAAGGGGCAAAGTCTCGGTGGCTTGGTTAAACAGGGGGGATGTTAGATGTTCGGCATCCTGAAACATGGCAGGAAAAAAACGAAGAACTACCAGGTTATTGGAGACTGGAGTTGCCCGAAACACCAGTGGTGGCGGAGCAAGAACACCGATCTCCTGGGGGTGCCAGGGAGAACACTTCATTCTTTGAAAGGAATTCTGCGTGCCTCTTTCCATTAGGGGGCCACCCCCCACGGTCCTGGGCACATGAACCTCAGGGTTTCTTTGTGAAGAAGACAATATGCCAGTCTGACCTCTTTTAAGGCGGATTGCGCGACGCACCCCAATCTTACGAGGGGTGTGTTTCACGCCTCGCAAGAGTCAGACCCGGTCGAGACTGGGTGGCCGACAGTCCCAACTCTTTAAAACAACGGGGAAGGAATTTCATGAAGGCTTGTTATATAACTTCGCCCTATGAACCTAGTGGTGACCAAGTTAACGACATCGCCAAGTAGGCCGGAAGGCGAGATGGGGGCATCAAGGAGGAATGCACAATCCTTCTCCGTGATGCCCCTGAGATTCAACCACAAGTGCCTCTCCACGGAAACCATAGCAGCCATAAAATGGCCGATAGCACGAGCCGTCTGCTTTGTTGCACGAAGAGACAAGTCTGTGGCCCAGCGTAATTCCAATACGCCCTACTTTGAAGAGCCCCGCCAGTACTCAAGTCTCTCAGCAGGTCAGCCTGGTAGGCGTGCAAAACCGTGCAATGGAGCACTAACCTGACCTGCTGCCTGAAAAGCTTTTCCCTCCAGGGAAGATAAAAGTCTACACAGCTTGAAAGGAAGTAATAGCTTTTCAGGAAGGATGATGTCCCAGGAGAGAGATAGCCTGGAAGCGTCTCTTCTATCTGGGTGTCATCATAAAAAAAAATTTGAATTGAATATAACCCTGCGCTTCCACCTCAACTATATTTAAATAAATAAATAAGTTGATGGCAGGAAAACACGGGATGACTACAGCTTACTCCATGAAAGAATTAACTCATGAAGATTGCTAAGAAAAGCAAGTAGGGATAACTGCAGGCTGGAGCAATAAGGCGTGCCGAAAGGTCGGGGCGTGCCGAAGAGTAGAGGGCATGTCAAAAGAAACTGGTGGGTGAATGGAGCTTTTGCGTTGGCCAATCAACGTGCCGAAAGGTAGGGGGCGTGTCAAAAGGTAGGGGGCGTGTCGAAAGGTAGGGCGTGCCAAAAGGTTTCTCATTGGTGAATGGAGCTTCTGCGTTGGCCAATCAGCGTGCCGAAAAGTAGGGGGCGTGTCGAAAGCTTTCTTATTGGTGAAAGGAGCTTCTGCGTTGGCCAATCAGCGGTAATCTTATTTATATGCAAGTACCTTTATTTTAGCGTGGAAGAACATGGCGGCGGTAAGGCTTGGTGTGGTTAGTCAATATAAATAATTTTTTTCTTTATTTTCGTCAATTAATTGTTCGTTTAATTGTTGTCGACAGACACATATTACTGTGAGACGAAACACGGACAGGTTTTCACTCGAAGTAAGGGTTGGCAGTTTGCATCGGGGTCCGTTTTGCGCTACATGTTTTTAGGCTTCGTTAATGTTTTAGGTCTCGTCATTTTATTCTGACCGAGAATTTGAAGGATTCTGTTCCATGGACTGCTACTACAGCATAAATAAATGAATGAATGAGCAGATTGAGTGTACAGGTTGGGTGGAGTACACTCTTAAACGGAGCAGCTCTGCCTCTAAATAAAATGTTTTATTGGCTAAAATTGTGTCTGTTTACTGTTTACTGAATAAGTGCCACTTCAAAGGTTACTAAACTGTACCCATCCTCCTCTTTATTGTGGTGTTTTATGAACTATTACATTATACATTTTTCATTATGCTCATATCTATTTGTAAATTCCTGTCTACAGTTAATAACAACTTGTATACAGTATATTGACCACCCACTGTAAATTTATAATTATAGTTACTTGCAATATGTATACTATGCTTACATAATATCCTGCACATAAGTATGGTTACCAGCCATACCAGTTACCATAATATCCTTCTGTAATAGTTACCCATAGCTTCTCCCTGCACATATCCCTCTTAAGTGTACTTAGACTTTATACCTTTATCCTGCACTTTCTGCTAATTGCACTTCTGGTTAGACCTAAACTGCATTTTGTTGCCTTGTACTTGTACATGTGTAATTACAAGAAAGTTTAATCTAATCTAATCTAATATTTGTCCTTATCAGGCAATGTCAAAGTCAACGTTATTGTCAATTCTGCTACATGTACAGTGCATACATATAGAGAATTGAAATTACATTTCTCTCACATTTCCTTGTTACAAATAACACAAAAAAAAAATTAAAAAAAACTAAAAAACTTAAATAACACTGGAGAACTTGGAGAACAACAGAGGTAAGATAATTGAGTTACTGTTCTGCAAAAAGGGACAGTTTACAACACAGAAAGCCGATATGGTGAAAAATGAAACAGTGCAATAAGAATAGTGCAAGTGGGCTTATTTTAGTTGAGTGACATTTTAAAGAGCAATATAAAACAGTATAAACAAGAATGTTTATACTTTTTAACGTAGTTGCACTTCTAGTAAAACTACAGAAAACAACTGTCAGTTCAAAACATTCTGAATGACTAATTCTGTAACTTTTTTTGGTCTTGTTTAACCAATACAAAGTTAATAGTATTCCAAAAATATTAAAATTACATTAAAAATTTTATGAACAGCTTGTGGTACTATAATCTTTAAATAATTGTAATTTGATTTTGATTATGGGTTTAATACAGTTAAGGCTAGAAGGAATACAGCTTGAGCTCTATTGGGCATGCGCACATCAATCTAACGTTTCTTCTCTCTTACTGTACAACAATAAAACTTTTTGTATTACAGAAAAATGATCCAATAGGTATAACAATTCATTATATTGTTAGTTTCGGTGTTATGCGCTAAAATGCCCCCCATACATAATCGCTATCAAATATTATAGTAGAACATAAATTCATGGGTTTATTATTATCAAATATTATAATAAACCCCAGTTACGTGACAGCCGTCAAGACCATGAATACAAATTTTTGTATAATGTTTATTTTGTGGCAAATTTATTTTTAAGGGCTTTGTCATGAATATACAAATAAGCATTTATATATAATAAAAATAAATATTGTTTATGATGAAAAATTAGAGTAAACTATTTTTATTATAAAATAAACAATCCAAAAGTATACATGTTGTACAGTATATGAAAAAAATATTTTTGTATATGAAAATATACCATGGCAGGGGGGCATTTTAGCGCATAACACCCCAGTCGGAGCTATATATCCCTTTTAGCCACGACCATGACTCAAACGCGCGAAGATGACGTCAGTAACCCGTGGCAACGCAGTAGAATGTTTAGAAAGGAATATTTCTAATATCGATATTTTACAGGAAAAGAATGGAATTTTAATATGAAGGATTATGTTGGCTGCATTACTTAAACGCATTAGAAAGAAAAACAATAGCGTTTAATATTAGCCTGTTATGATTCCGATAGAGGTCGTAACATAGCCTTTAAACAGGCAACTTGTGCAACCAATCATGAAGAGCTTTCGGCACGCCCCCTACCTTTCGACACGCCCATTACTCCGAGCTGCAGCTACCCCTGTCTCAAGAAAAGGGGAGAGAGCATCGTTGAGGCTCCGCCCCCTGGCCACCCGACATAGCCTGCCGTCTATGTTTTTTTTATTATTATTATTTATTTATTTTTTAAGTGCTTAGAGGCTGTTACCATCTCCGCGGAAGCAGAAAAGGATGTTTATCCTTGCCCATTCACAAGAAGCGCCAGGGCGCGCTTGAGAGCGGACTGAGGAATTTCCCGACCCGATGAAAACGCGAAAGAAAGGAGTTTTTAAATTCGTCTCTCACAGCTTTGCCGGATGCACGAGTTTAAGCCTCAGGAATGCGCGGCGGCTCGAAGCTTTTCAAGGAATGCGGGGCGCGCGCGTAGCACTTAATCGAAGCAGTAAAGTGTAGAGATCGCCCTCCGATATGGATTATACACACGGAGGGACATCTCGTTTAAAACTCT
The DNA here is from genome assembly GCF_024256425.1 of Clarias gariepinus. NCBI lineage: Eukaryota > Metazoa > Chordata > Actinopteri > Siluriformes > Clariidae > Clarias > Clarias gariepinus. Next base: position 25,143,786 of record NC_071115.1, on the reverse strand, counting down.
GCCATTATCGGTGAGTTAAACACTTATTTTGCTGATTAGACACAGACACGCTCACACAACTACATGAAGACAAGAATCTGAGGAATGTTTCCGGTTCACTCCTATTTATAACCTGCAGGTGCGTCTTATCAGATGACGTCAGCCGACTGAGGTTATATAAGCCAAAAATTTGCCGTGATTGATACACATATGCGTCACAACCCGCAACATGACAAGATGTTTCCCATAGCGTTTTCGCGCAGCATCGAGTGTAGCCTTTGAAAGGGAACATTAATGCACAGCATTACATTATGTAAGTGTCAAGTTTGCTATAATAATCTTTCTAAAATCTACACCACACAGGTCCAACCCATTGGTGCACAGAACCCAAGACGTCATCTATCTAAATCCTATACTAAGAGAAACACAAATTACATAAAGTGCAAGCAGTGATTAAAGTAGTTTTTCTTGCTGGTAATATGTAGCCAAAAGACAAGGAAAATGAGGTGGTTGACAGTCCTGTATTTGTTGTAGATCCAAGGGTAACTTTATTATCTCCAGGGGGGAATATTTCGTTAACTGTACATCTAGCTGAAACATCCAATACCAAACCAACACAGACAAATAAATATCCACACAATTTTACAATTACAATCTGTCATTAACCAAACTGATAACAGCATATAAACTTTTAAAACCTGTTTGTTCTGCATAATGGCAGAATATACTATATCTTCGCCCTGATAGTAGCATCCTAAAGTTACACCACAGCGGATGGCCGAATCGCTTTCATCACAGACCTTATACAGATCTAAAAGGATCATTTAAGAATGTACACCAGCCATTTTGGTACACGCCTTCACAATATCCTGCTATCGATTCTACTGTTTGACAGAAAGTGACCAATACACCAGCAGATAAAAGAAAATGTAAAAACAGATTCAATAAAACAAGAATATTTTTTTAAATTAAAAGTAGTACCAACATTAAAGCACTGGCACTTACAATAAAAATACTAACACTCAAGTGCTTTCTTACACACAGCATAACCACCGTATGCCTCCATGTATTCATTTTTTTTTGAGGGGGCACAATTCTGTGGCATTGCATCTAAAATTTAAATCGGGGAGGAGGGAGGGAGAATTTTTGTTTTTTTATCAGTTTAAATAAAGTCAGACGTACATATACTTTACACAAAGTTTATTGTATCTTTAAACAAACAAACAAAAAAATCTCCAGACAATTTCATTCTGAGCTTAAGAAGCTTCTGATAGCTCAGTTGATTCCATTTGAATTAATTGGTGGCACATCTGTAAATACATATAAAGGCACACCTCAAACACACAGCCTCTTTCTTTGACATCATGGGAAAATCAAGAGAAATCAACCAAGATATCAGGAAAAGAATTGTGGAGCTGTTGTGAAGACAACAGCCAGGAAGTTAAAGCTTGGGCGCAAATGGGTCTTCCAAATGGACAATGATTCTAAGGATACCTCCTACCTTTGTTGCCACTTTATAATTCTTTATAAAGTGGCAACAAAAACAACAAAGTCAAGGTATAGGAGTTGCCATCACTGCCACCCAGATAGCCTCCTTGAGCTAAGCTAAATGAAGGTGCTGGATGTACTTGGAGGTTCCTAGCAGAAGCCATGCAATAATTTGCTCTTTTGAGGTCATGTAGCATATGTGGACAGTACTGTATAATTAAGGTCACACATAAGCTCATTTATTAAAAATTTTACAGTGTGGGATTTGAATGTAAGACTTGAATCACTGTGATGTGTGTGTAAAATATTTCTCCATCATTGATGGTTTCACTCAAAACATCCTTGAAACGAACAAAAATAATTTCATCAAACATGTCTGGAAATAGAGTTTTAATATTTTAGACATCAACTTATCAGTAGATTCTTCACAATTTTGGATTGTGTATTTTCAAGCTTTTTTACTCATTTCAGCCATGTTCTATCTATTGGTCTCTCTCATTGGTCTCTATTTTCTGGCACTGAACATTACATATCTTCCATATTTATGTTTTGGGTCCTAGCTAATGTTTTGTTTTATAGCTAGCACACTTTTTATGGTTTTAATCACGGCACAGTAGCATAATTACCCGCCACCGGATCATTCATTGTATTTGCAAAATTCTTATACTACTCATATTAGACACAAGTCAAGTCTTTTTTTTATTTTTTATTCTTGCCTTAGTGCTACATCTATTTTGTCCTTCTGAGGGAGTAGCAGGATTATCAGATTCAACAGAGGAACCTGAAGAACCCAGAATAACTGGATCTATTTTTCTTCAGGCGTACTGGAATAAAAAGGGCCCTGTCAGGCAATTTATCATAGCCTCTTCCAATGACCTGCACTAAGTCAGGCTTTGATGTCCACCAATTGCTGATTTGTACTTACGGTCAAAGCCTGATCTTTTACCTTGGTCCTGGTGGGATTCAACTGTGGAGAAAGTATCAATAGGCAAGAAAATATACAAAATGTGAGAAAGAGAACAAGGGATGGGAAGGCAACTAAAAGGTTTGGGGAGCTTAACATTAAAACCATGTCACTTCTTGTGGCATCCGTGCAATAAGCCTTTTAAGTGCTATTGGGTCAACGATCACCTCGGTTCCAAGTTCCTCTGCCAGTAGCCACTGGCAGCAGGTCTCTAAACAGCATGGAGCTTCTCACCTGCCCAATGTGATTCGGGCCAGTTCCACATTGCTGTGGCATGTACAAAGGTTGGGGTAGGCCCCAATGTTTCTGTGGATTTTTTTAATTTACAAATCAAGATTTGGACTTAAACTTTTTGCATTTTACAGAACTCGCAAACAGAACTGCATGTACATCTTATCTTTAAAATACATGAAGAAGGAAAATGCACACAACAAACAATTGGGTTACATTAGTGAACAAAATCTCTCATAAACCCTATAGTTATTGTGTCTAGGTTGTTTTTTTTTCTTCTTTTTTATCTTTTTTCTTTCTCTCTTTAATTAATTTATTTAATTTATTATGTGTCTTAATTGTTTAATTTGTGTATTCATCCTTAACAGAGGCTGTCAAATTATATATTTTGTACAAAGATTCCAAACAATTGTTTGTTAGTTGATGTTTTATCTTTATATTGTTAATATTATTTATTATTAATATTATCATTATGATCATTTTGTTCTTCACCTAATTTTTAAACATTCAGAGATGATGGTAGTATATTGACAGTCTGGCCCCTGGAAACGATTTCTCAATGCACAATGCCGTGAATGCCTCGCCTTTTTCGGTCGTGGAGATGATGGGCTCTTCCACTTTTGAAGACTGTTGCTTTGTCTCAGGGTCATAAACATGCGCCCGAGTTTCATCAAAGATAATGATGCTCAACATGAAGGATGGGCTTTTCATGGCATGCTGACAGACTTCAACATGTTTCCTCTGCTCCTAGTTCAGCAACACGGCGCATGTTCAAATCACACATGAACATTGCCTGGACTGTACCCTATGACATACTGACAATGGCAGCAATGTTGTGGATTGTTCTCTGATGATTATCATGAGCAAGTTGCCAAAGGTTTTGACAACTTTGAGGGTTGAGGGTTGATGTGCATTTATTCAATGAGCACTGTGCTACGTCCGAACTGACTGTACTATTTTATGTTTAAAAAAATTTTTTTAAACTGTTTTATTTTTATTTTAAATTATGTTTTTATTAGTTTTAATTAGTCTTTTATTTTTATTTTTAATTAAATTTTAATTAGTTTAAAGTTTTGTTACAAAATGCATTTATTTTAATTTTAAATGAAATGTAAAAGTTTTTGTTAAAATGTCTTATTGCTATTATCTTTTATTTCATTTCATGTTTATTTTATTTTCTTCTATGTAAAGCACTTTGAATTACCATTGTGTATGAAATGTTCTATACAAATAAACTTGCCTTGCCTTGAGCTTGTTGAAGGTCTTCCTGATCAATTGTCATCTTCCAGTGATGATCTTCCATTCTTGAAGTGAGAATGCCACTTAAAACACATTGAACAACTAAATCGTGTCAAACGTCTCTGTGGCAGATTTGCCCAGTTTCACGCAAAATTTCATATTCGCTTTTTGTTCTAACTTGCTGTCCATGATGAAATAGCAGACGTGGTAACGCATGTGGTCAGTTTTGTGGACCTCTGTGGGTGTTTTCTCAAAACTTTTTAATACTATTATACACACAAGTGACAAGTCTCAATGATAAATGTAATAATAGCTTATTTGTAATTCCAAATTGTTTGTAAGTCCAACAAACACTGTCTAGGTACTAGATTACCAACACAATTGGCGATACACGGTATAAAACTAACATGTTCCATGATTTTGTCTTTGTTCTTTAGAATCATGAAGATTTTTTTTTTAATTCATGTTAAAAAAAAGGGGAAATGTCTGCCATCTTTTTCACCTCGCCCCATTCTCTCAATTATTCTCACTACGTCTCCATCGTTATTGGTTGGGCACTCCATAGCACTAACTGCATTTTTCGTTCCCTCTTCAATGATTTTTTTTTATCTCCCATTTTCGAAGTATATCTATAATCTGTTTAAAAATTCAAAACAGTGGCTTGTTAGTTGTGTTCATAATTTAAAAAGAAAGAAAGGGGAAAATGAAAAGTTAAGGACTCTTTTGTTCTTCACGTTTTCTTTTTGTTCAAGCTGCATGTTTATATTAATTGTGCTACTGGTTATACAAAATTTGTCCACTAGATGTCAGTATACGAGCCCTTAAACTTCATGAAATGAACCTGGTAGTGAATCTATTGGCTGGAAAGCCTCGTCGTGCAAATGAGGCTTCATCTCACTATCTCTAGTATGAAGCTGGTTCAAATCTGATTGTATAAATATTAAATAATGATTTAGCAGGGTAAATTCACTGTGTCAGTATGAAGACTTTTATTTTGCCACATGCTCGTGCCCCAGAAGTGAAACGATAATCGCGGTGTTGTACGCATGCGCAGTGTAGTCATTGTTGTTACGCCTAAAAGTCTTATGTTTTATTTGTGTGTTTTATGAATAGAGGAGCTCAGTCGTCCTGGTTTTCAACCCCAGCCCTGGAGCTGTAGCAGTAAAACATGTCGGCGCAGGGGGATTGTGAGTTCTTGGTGAAACGCGCGCGCGAGCTCGTGCCCGATGACCCGTGGGCTGCTAAAGCCTGGCTGATCACCGCGCGCACACTTTATCCCGCCGACTTTAACATACAGGTACAGTACAGAGTGACCACACACACACACACACACACACAGGGCAGGGGGTGTATTTAACATCATTTCATGATTGGGTCTGAGTGCATTTGTTACACCTCTTCCTCTTTCATCCATTCATGCATGTTAGTGTGTATGTGTCCCTGCACTATGTGAGGTCAGAAATTGATCCTGATAAATGATACACCACCATCAGCAGCAGCATGCACTTCGTATCCTTATGCAACCAGACACATATAATCATGCCAATCTTACTGCTGTATTCAGAATGATCCTCTAACTAATTATAGTCTGGTCATTGGGAGGAAACCACAGTACCCAGTAGAGCACTTGAAGAACATGCAAACTCCATGCATACAGACCCAAGGCAGGAATCGTACCTGGACTTGAAGGTGCAAGCTGACGGTGTTAACCACTACAAATCGTGCCATTGTTACTGCTGTATTCAGGATAATTCTCTAACTACAGTAAGTAGTTTAGTTAGACTAACTGATTAGTGATGGTCCCTGCATGGTTCTTTTCTGTCTCAATGATCACAAGAAGGACAACAATCTGATAAAACTTCAATTGATGGAAAAACAGATTCTGGAAAAAAGCATTAACGTTATATAACTCAATGTTATATAACTCAATATTATGCGCAGATATAATGTGAGCATGATAATGTGTGTGTGATCCTGCACTATGTGAGGTCAGAAAGTGATCAAACCACCACCATCATTATCATCATCATCATCATCATCCAAGACACATATAATCATGGCATTGATTTTTAATAGTGTAATGCCATAAAATGTGTTTCTGTTGCGCCATTCGGAAGCTTCTGCGCTCGGTACAGGACAGTTTATACCTGAGGCTGATCGGCTGATCACCGGTCATGGCCAATCAAAATGAAAACCAGCAAATTCTGGTCAATGGCCGATCACCTGGTTCATCTCTATTATAAATGTTAAAATATATATTTTTAAAAATTGATTTTGGACTCACACGAAATAATTTCGATTGGTAACTAAATCATTATTTCCCTCCCCATCTCTATAAAAGCAGTAATGTTTGTCATTTCTTTTTTATATATCACAGAGCTGGTGACTTATCATATCTGATTGGTGAGAAGCTCTGACGGTAGTACTGACTGTAATAATATATAATCATTTTTGCATTAAGAGTTTAAACTCGTAAAGCAGATACTCTACCTACCAAATGTATATTTTTAACAAAGTAATATAGATAATTTTTAATAGTAGTAATAATCCATTTTACATAGTAGTGAAGTTCTAAGGATAGAAGGAGTCTGTAGTGTCCGTGCTTTCTAAAGGTCTGTAGATTTTCCGCCGTGTGAAAATCTTCAGGATGTCCTGGTATCTTGGTCAAATGACGACAACCTGAAATGCGGAAAAAATGGTAAAAACTGAAATTAACTAAAAGGTGAAATTGTAAAAAACGTATTTATGTCTAGGAGCTGAAATTCTAAACTTCAGTTATTTTTAACTAAAATAGTAAAAATATATATTTTAAATTTTTTGAGAGTCAACACAATAAAGTCCTAAGCATTTAAAAGCTGAGTTTAAAAAATATATATATTTGGTTTTTACATTGGATACATAAATTTCCATACAAAAGAATCATTTTTTTCTTAACTTTGTATAAAATCTTATTCTTTATTATAATGTTATAATCTGATATTTATTTATTTATCCATTTGTTTCATTGATTTTACTACGTTTTAAATCCCTTACATTACATCTATAACTTTATATTATATTGGTTTGTATAAGTTGGTTGAATGTTCAATATGTATTTGCCATGAAATAGACTGTAAAGCTAATATTGCAATAAACCTAATATGAATATAAATAAATAAATGTCTAGTTGTCCAGAGTTCAGCTCAGCGTGGTGACTACAGTTTTACAAACCTGATGTTCCAAACTGTTCTGCTAAGATTTGGTGCAAAAAAAGTCATCAGCATTTCCTTGCTCTCTGTGTTTTTTACAGTATGAGATGTACATAATTGAGCGCAATGCAGAGCGGACATCTTCGGCTGGCAGACTGCTCTATGATATGTGAGTATATATAAAATACTTTGTTAGTGGTTTGTTAGTTCTAATGCTTCACACAATCGTATAGATGATAAAGGACAATTGTTTAGAGAAAAAGTGCATAATTGTTTGTGTGTTTCGTACAGAGACTCTGATGTTGATCACTGGGTTTGATTTGCCTTAAACAGATTTATTAAATTCCCGGAGCAGCCGGTGGTGTGGCGCGAGATCAGTTTGATCACAGCGGCACTGAGGAACGACAGCCAGGACAAGCATGCACAGTTCCTCAAAGGTGTGTATTTGTGTGGTTATGTGGTGGCCAGACTCTGCACAGATGCTGTTAAAGGCTAGAATTGTAACTGTGGGTATGTGTGTGTGTGTAGGAGTGTTTGAGACTCTACCAGGCCCTGTGCAGTGTCAGATGCTTCTCAAGGCTACAGAACAGTGTTTTAACACTCTGGAGAAAGCGGAGATGCACCTGCTGCTGCTGAAGAGATTTCCAGAGTCTGTGGTACAGCACGGGGTACGCAGGTGTTCACCACACACACACACACACACACACAAGTTTTAATTCAAACAATTAATCGATTCTGACTGAACTACCAGGAACTGCTTCTTTTTTACATGGAATACACTAATTTCTTAAGCAGGCCTCTGTCATATTTTGCTATGTTTATATCTTATTAAGCAACAAAACACATAATCAAACACTATGAGAATGAAAAGAAGAACTCAAAAATAATTTCTTCCATCAATCCTATTAGTTCAACTCTGAAAATGTCCAGAGTCACAATTATGGCTCTCAAAAAATTTTGAATTTACAATTTCAGCTCTTAAAAACTAAATCCAATTATCCAGAAATCCATAATATTTAAATGTTTAGTATTTTATCTTACAAAAAGATACAAATCTAAGAAGTTCAACTGTCAAAAATTTTAGTTGCGGAGTTTGTTTTTAAAACAATGATTATCATTTCCACTCTTAAAAGAACCTTTGAAAATTTTATCAAAAGAATCAGTTTTACAATTTATAATTTCAGCTTTTGCAAATTAATAAAAAATTTAAAACTTAGCCTTTAAATACTTAATTTTATAGTTTTAACTCCCAAGTTAAAATTATTAAACTTGAGACTTTCAGCACAATCCAGCTTTTACAATTTTACCTTTCAAATAATAAAAATTTTGCTATTTAACAACTCAAACGATTTAGTAAAAATAAAATATTAATAAAAAATTTAATTTTATAATTTCAGCTTTCGAAATAATTCCAGTATAATTTGTTGTAAATCATTTAAATCATCTAATTTTCATTTAAAAAAAACTTTTTTTAAAGGTTAGCACCTAAAAATTAAATCCTAATAATTTTCTCACCTGGAATTCGCGGGTTCGATCCCCTGGTGATGCTTTAACCACTCACAGTCGGAGGGCTCTAGAGAGAGCTGATTGGCTGAGCTCTCTCTGAGGGGCGCGATGAGAGGTATTTAGTGCTCCCACATTAATCATGGCTCTACAGCCAACCAGGGGCTAGCGCTGTCCTCCGAGTGTGTTACGCCGCTCCTAATGGTGCGTGACTGGGCAGTTCAAAAAACAGCGGTCAGTGACGTCACGTGGTTTGGAGGAAACACGTGATAGTCTTCGGCCTCTCTGATTGAGGTGTAGTAGCTTAATGTGGGAGCCCCCTAGTGACGGGGAGGAATTGGACACGACTAAAAATAGGGGGAAAATCTGGAAAAAAATCCAAAAAAAATAAAAATAAATAGATTATTTATTAATCTTAAGATTAATTGTTTAAAATAATTACAATGTAAAAAAAAATCTAATTTTACAATTCTAGCAATAAAAAGTAAATTCTTAAACTTTCTGCTTATTTTTTACATAGTTTTTAAACCTAAAAAATCGTTTCTGCTCTAAATAAAAATTCTAAAGGCATCTGTGAAACCAAGTCTTCATCTGTGTGTATTTAATAAGTGAAAACCTGGTCTTCTGATTGACTTCCCATGTCAGGTGAATTTAGGAGAGTCCCTGCTGGAGGCGGAGAACATGCAGGACCTGGACACACCAGTCAACTGCTACAGGAAACTGTTTGGTATGTCAGTCTTTTCATCTTCAAGAGTTGCTGCAGGAATTCTGGATTGTCAGTATTATTATGTGTATATTTCTGTTTAGTATAACTCATGACTAATTGATTTCTCTCTCTCAGTATGTGACGTCCTGCCGTTGATCATTAACAACATGGAGATGCGGCTTCCTGCCGGTCTGTTGCACAAGTACATGCACAAAGCGGCAGAGTTCTACATCGGCTACGTGACACGAGGCCCCTGCGCGGACGCCCAGTTAGCGGGTCGGCAACACTTACACGCTTAAAGAATAAAATACTGTGTCGTCTTTTTGATTGTTATGATAAGGTGTGGGAAAATGACATCATCGAAAGAGCGCTAACCAAGCAAACATTCATGGGAAGCAATAAACATATCTTTTTTTAGATTTTTTTTTTTTCTACCAGAAAACAAGCTCACATTGTTATTTTCATCTTTTTTTAGGTACCCAAGAAGGAGGAGGCCTTAAGTCTCCTGGAAAGGGGCGGGGCCAACGGGGTATGATTGACGGATTGTCAGAGAAGTCGTCGTTAGTGATGGAGCCTTGGGAGCGCCTGCTGGAGATTGTTGGGTCAGTGGGGTTGAGGTGCGAGTGGCAGGGAGAGAAGGGCACCAGGTAAGTGTGTCTAAGTGTGTCTAAGTGTGTGTAAGTGAGAGAGAGGGGTAGTATAAACTCTGCGTGTGTGCAGGACGTACTCAGAACTACTGCAGCGGGTTAAGGAATTGTGCCGCTATTTGCCCGGTCTGGAGGGCGAGACTTTCTCTCGCTGCTGCGCCCAAATCGTCACCTGCTCCACACTAGTGCTGTTCCGCAGTGCGCACTTCTACATCTCCACAGTGCAGCCCTCTCTCTTTCAGGGTGTGTGTCTATATCATTTAACTGTGTTGTTTAAATTACTTGTGTAATATTTTAGAGTTTAGGTCAACTTCTTATTGTTTGTGTGTGTGTGTGTGTGTGTGTGTGTGTGTGTGTGTGTGTGTGTCAGGTCATAACTCTCTGGGCTCGACTCCATGGGTTCTGGTGGAGGATCTTTCGACTGTGTTTAACGACATCGAGCCTGAGAGACCGAGCGGAAAACACGCGCACAAGAAACGCAAACTTGCAGATGGACGTGAGAAAACAATGGTGAGAGAGACTTTTAAATAAAACATAAATAACGTCAAATTGTTTTTTACGTCATGTTTTTGTGTACATGTCTTTGTCTCTTTAGAGCTCTGATGACGAGGACGCTCTGGGTAAGGGACGAGGAAGACACGTTCTGGTGAATAAGACTGAAATGCCGGCATGGGCCGAGACGTTAGAGCATTTCATAACGGCCAGAGAGAGCTGGGACCTCTTACACTCGCACGAGACTCTGGAATTAGGTACCGAGTGTGTGTGTGTGTGTGTCTGTGTGTGTGTCTGTGTGTGTGTCTGTGTGTGTGTCTGTGTGTGTGTGTGTGTGTGTTTTTAGCCATTTGGTTTTACCCAATCGGTTGTCCTAGAATCAGTGTTCACATTAGTGATGGGTCGTTTATGAACGATTCGTTCTTTTTGAACGAATATTTAACGTGACTCATAAAAACAAGTGATTCGTTAATTTTCTACTGGGCGCGGATGTGCAAAGCATCGCAAAACCTCTGTGGGTTATGTACAGGAAACAGAATTAAGCGATTCCTTCTCAATGACTCTTCTACTCCGAGTCGTTCGTTCTTTAGTCACGTGACTCCCAGAGACGCTATGCGGTGCGATAGATCCAAAAGAACGAACGACTCAGACTAGAAGATAGAAGAGGTGAGCTACTCATTCTATTTATTATAATATGTCCTTAGCTGCATTGTAATATTTTCATTACTGGAACTATAGGGAAAATTTGTGTATGTAGACATATTGGAGTCTTTTTTTATTGAAAATGCAACATTTTAGTTTATTTCTGATCATAGTTTATTTCTTAATGACTCAAAAAAAGAAAGAAACGAGTCACTAAAATCATTTAAACTTCCCATCACTAGTTTACATGAAATGGTTATACTGTACAAGTCAGACCATTTCAATGTACAGTAAAGTTACTCTTCAGCGCCCTCTAGTGGTGAATCCCTGTTTATTCCGGTCCAGGTAGTGCTGCTGCGATCCCAAGCTGTACTGTTTTATAGGATTAAGTTAAAGCTTATATGCATGTGTGTAAAGAAATGAAAGTGATAGAGATATGAACGGAACAAAATAAAAACTGGTTTTGCTCATCTCTGCCATGCTTTGCAAAATCAGTATGATGCGTATGGTATTTATGATACAATGTGAACAAGTGATATAATAAGTTCACTGATAGTTTGATTTCATTTCCTTCATTTATTCATTTTTTCCGACTCGCAGTTGAGAAGGTCAGTCCAGACTTCTCTGTCTATCCCCGATACAGATTACATGTTTCCAAGCCAGTTGTCAGATATAATCTTTGCACAAGTGACGGAAAAATTGAGCACGAGACTGTCTGACGAAATAGATCAGGTCAGAGCCGTTTCCATTATGTGATGATGAAACCACACCAGGAGTCGGAATGCTGATGAAGCTGTGGGTTGTGACGGGAAGAATAAGGGCGGTGGAAATGACATTTCCTGTCTGAGTCGCCGATCTTATTCTCTGCACGAGGGTGAGGAGCTTGACGATCCAGGAGAGTGGAAGACACACCTATGAGCGTGCAGCACATGTACGCTATATGGACGAAAGTATTCGGACGAACCTGCAATGACATTGTGTCCAAATGCAGTGCATACAGTAGACTTTAATATGGAGTCGGTCCCACAGATTTGGAAGCGTAGCATTGTCCAAGATGTCTTGGTATGCTGAGGCATTAAGATCGGCCTTCACTGTAGGTAGGGGGCCTGATTGAAACACCTGAATTCAATAATAATTAACAGGTTTGGCCGAATACTGTTGTCCATATAAAGTAAATTACGTTTGAATGATGGTCGGAAATGATTTACCATCTGGGATGGACAAATCATAAATGTATTGGCCATCAGGCAGGTTAAAGCTTGTTCAGTGTCGTGGTTTGGTTGCCTGGAAACCTACTTTCAGAAAAGCAGATTAACCTCAGACAGAGATACCGACCTGGTTATCAGTTATTAATTATACCTACCAAACTATTTCACCCACCAGACAGTTACAAATTAACTTTTCCTTGGTGCCTGGGCTTGTGATCTCTCTGCAACAAAAATACTTTGAGTGCAAGCGTATTATACAACATATAGTTAGTTCACGTATAGTTCACTCGTTCATATTAGTGTTTTTTTTTTTTTTCCACAGAGTTCAACAAGATCTGTGCCGCATGGAAGACTGAAACCTGGCTTTGGTTCCGGATCTTTCTTACCGATATGATTATATATCAGGTATAAGCTTAATAGCGAAGGGGTTCATTAATTTATGGATGTTATACAAGTGTTAAAGTCAAACCGGGACTTTTGATGAAATTTATTAAAATGCCGTATGTCTGTGAATGACGATCACGGCCGAGGCGGCTCGGAGGCCACAGCACTCGCTCCTGTAAACCATAAACGAGTAGAACGCCTGATCCTTAACTATTGACGGATAACTAATCACCAACTTGCAGAAGAGACGCGTCTGTCTGTGGAAACTGTACACACACACACAATCATACACCACATTGCATTCGCTACAGTCCTCATGTTGCTTAAAGTCGTTTCCACATGTTTGCGCCATTAAAGGAGTTCCTGGGAGGCCAGCGTTTCAGACATTTCAGAAGCAGGGAGTCCAATCATGGCTCTGATGCACTTAGATGACTGTCTATCTAAATGGTATCCAAGCACTAAGGAAACACGGGGATAAGTGTGTTAGTGTAGCAGGGGAGTATATAGAGAAATAAAGTACAGGAGTTTTCACTCTCGTAACTGTGTTCTGTTATTCTTCACAATCAAAAGTCCCGGTTTGACTTGAACACTCCTGGTAGTATAGAATAATAAAGTGTGTAATTATTTTGTATATAGTGCTACATGTGTGTGTGTGTGTGTGTGTTTCAGGGTCAGTACAGGAAAGCTCTGTCCAGTCTGTTACAGCTGTCATCTCTTCAGCCCCAGCAGATCCAGAACACACACACGTCAGCCTCCAGCCTAGAGACACACAGAGCTTTAATCCAGCAAGCATCTTGCCACTACGCTCTCGGGGAGCACCGGGTAAACACACACACATGCATCATGTTAGATCTGCAGTTTTCTAAATTGATTTGTGAATCTGTGTGTGTGTGTGTGTGTGTGTGTGTGTGTGTGTGTGTGTGTGTGTGTGTGTGTGTGGGTTGTGTGTTTTATTCCGCAGCTGGCATGTGAGAAACTTTTAGAGGTTGTAAGTGGTTTGGTGCCTCAGAATCAGGAGGCAACAAAGTCCGGCGAGGAGCAGAACCGAGGAAGGAACAAAGTTAAGAAAAGTATGTCCATCCGGGATGAGACCGTCCTACAGCTCAGTTCTGATCTGCATGTCTCACCTTAGACATTACATTGTTAATATTTACGCAAGGAAAAATAGTTCCACATATTCTGCGCTGTGCTGTTTGTTTAAATTGTGCGAATCATTTGTGTGTAGTTGCCTAAGACACACTTTTTCATCCATCCCGTATCATCCAGACACATTGTCTCTAAACACAACACATAAAAACAGTTCAGGGATAGGAAATGCCAAGTCTGAGATGTGAGCCAAGAATGCACTGCTGTCTTCACTTCTTCATCAGAAGTGAATTTTCATCCTCATAGGGCTGCTTTCAGGGGACCAAACGGGTGAAAGTGCGATGGATCAAGATCAGGACTAAAGGGAGGAGGCTTTTAAAGTTTCTGCAGAGTTCAGCGTGTGCAGACGTGTATCGCAACACACTTAGACCCCGCTATTCTCTGCATTTAATCTGGAGGTTTAGGCTCAATAAGCATCTCGATGTAACAAGCACTGTTCATTGTTGAACCTTTTAATGTTTCAATACTTTTCTTGGTCTGCGTTTTTCCCTTTTCATGCTGTTTACTCCCAGGCTCATCGTGATGAATCCATACCTCGTCACCAGTAATGATTCTCTTTAAGAAACCTTCACCTTCTTTAGAGTATCGGTGCAAACACTTTCTCCATACCACACACCAAGTATTCAATAAATAATGGCACGGGGTACGCCCTCAGACCACCAAAAAAAGCAGATCACTCCTCGCTGGTCTTCTTTCATCCATTTTCGCTCGCACCATGGTCACAAAAGAACTGATGTAACACAGTCACACCTGCACAGCTGAGACTGCGGAGACGGTCGCCTTGAATGGAAAGCGCTGATTACCCAGTCTGGCTGATACTGTAGAAGTTTTAATATAACTGGACTGTGCATAATTTTTTGACACACCTTGGTACAATTTAAAATAAAAACGAAATTTAGGTAATAAATGATTGATAGGATGACGAGCTTTAAAATAAACCCCTACTTGAAATCACTAAAATATCAGTAATATGCTGATGAATAAGATTTTATTAGTGATGTTTTATTATTTGTTACATTTTAGATTCAAAATGGTATTTGATCCAAGCACACATTATTCTTTTGCATTTTATGATTTTGTGTTGTGCGTCTACTCACTATGAGTACTTTACTGTAAAGATGGTCTATTAGTAGCTGCATATTTTCTTAACATGGTACTTTATTAATGTGTTCAGGTAGTAATTCCCTGCTATGGGTTTTGGACGTGAATTACAAATAACCGAATTGGATATGCTTTTTAAACTCTGCTTCCTATTTGTAGGCAACGACCTGAGGCTTATTCCCTGCACTAGCAAAGACATCCTGCCCTTCTGTCTGCAGCTGATGCTGGCCTGCTTCAAAGTAAATCCACATACAAACTTTTCCTCTTCATCCCACTTCTCTTTTAGATGAAAAATGAAATGGATGTAAGATTTAATCCTCTTGATTTGGATCATTGTGTGTTTTCAGTTGCGGGCGTTCACAGAGGGCAGCAGAGATGACCTGTCTCTGGGTCACGTGATCGTCCTGTTGCAGCACGATTGGCCGCAGGGAGAGACACTTTTCCTGAAGGCGGTGGACAAGATTTGTGACCAGGGGAGTTTTCAGTACGAGAACTTCTTCAACTACGTCACGAGTATCCTTTTCAATGATTTGTTATTAGTACATAGCTACAAACGGTAAAGTCACATAAGCAGATTAAATTCTCTTGATTTGATGCGCAAGAAAACATGGTCCTCATCAAGCCAATCCTTATTTCCTTTCTTACTAATGTTAACCAATCTAATCTCGGTAACTAGCTAGGCTAGTTAGCTGTCCGATACTAACGCGGATGGGTAAGAGTGTTGTCATGGTTACTGGTGTTTTTCCATTCAATTGATTCTTGAGCCAAGTATAACACAAAGGAAAAAGCAAAAAATTTCCTTTCTTTGTTACTTCAGAGGATCAGATACAGGACAAAAGGGTTATGATTATGTTACACATATCAAGATTTCAACTTATTTATCCCCTTGACTACCAACCCAGACATTGACATGTTGGAAGAGTTTGCATACCTCCGTACATCAGAAGGTGGGCGGGTCCAACTGGAGTTATTGCCCAATCAGGGGATGCTAATTAAGTAAGTTTCTTTCTACAAAAAAATAATGATGGCCCAATAATTCAATTTTATTAAATAAAATGAAAGAAAAAGAAATATTTTCTCCTTAAACGTTGTTTTGTTTTGGGTGACGCTCCTGAATTCTTGAATTGTTAGTTTCCTCCTAAATTACTGGCACCCTTAATGAAAATAGGCAAAAAAATATATATTTTTAAAAGAATAAATAACGCATATGAGCTCAACAACCTTGTGTTTAGTGTGGAAAGCTTCCCATGTTGATAAAGTTTCCATTTCACATTTTTAAACAAAATAATATATATTTTTAAATAAGTCCTTATGATTTGATTTAAAAAAAATAAAATTATATAAGGTAAGTTGTAAGGTAAGTCATTTCTCTTGTTGGTATCTATTGTTGCTTGTGTGCAATCCATTTTTGCCTGTTCTGCTGAAAGGGTGCCAATAGTTTTGGCTTTCAAAATTTTGAATTGTAAAACGCTTATTAGGAAGAATAACACTTTTACATTTGTCCTTTCCTTTACCTTTCCTTATCCTACCTTAACTAGCTGGCTTAGCTTTTAGTGACCCCTAATATGCACTGTTTCTGGCTGATTTTGCTTTGAATGACCTTTGACCTTACACATGGGGTGCATTCAAGACACAAAAAAAACATGTCAGAAAAACACCATTCTGTACGAAATATAATAAAAGACGGGAAGAAGAAATTTTATTAAGTTGTCATGTTAGAAGCGAAACTTACCCAAAAAACAAGGCAACCTCAAACTATTTCCTGTAATAAAAGCTTATTTAATAGATTTTTTTTAAGAAATATTGTTCTTGTTAGCAGACAAAAAGATGTTAATGTTGTTAGAACTTCTTTCTGAGATCCCACAACTGGTATTAATTATAACATTTCATCATTACCATACCGCATAAGATAAAAACCAAAAAGATTGATCTTAAAAGTATGTACTTGGTTTGATAATGGATTTATTTGTAACAAGTTAACTAGTTAGACACTGCCCAGGCGGGAAAAAAAAAAAAAGACTCACTAATATTTTGTTGGACCGCATTTTGCTTTGGTTATGGCATGCATTCACAGTTGCATCAGTTTTAATAAACTTATGCAAGGTCACAACATTTATTTCCGTCTACAGTTGCATTAATTTCTCATCAAGATCTTGTATTGATGACAATGAGAGAGTCAGAATGGGAGAGTCTTCTCCTGCAAATCCCAAAGTTTCTCAGTGGGATTGAAGTCTGGACCCTGTGGTGGCCAATCCATGTCGGAAAATGATGTCTCGTGCTCCCTGAACAAGTCTTTCAAATCGTGCTGAGCGTGATGAGTCATGGCATTTTCATCCTGGAATATTCCTGTGTCATCCATTCATGAAAAAAACTGGTCATTCGATACAATCAGTCAGCTGCCCTCGTTTTTTGAGCACATAACATTGTTGAACCTAGACCTGCAACCCCAGATGATAACACAGTCCACACTGGCTTGTACAGTGGGCACTAGGCACAATGGGTGCGTCACTTCATCTGCCTCTTCATAGCTCTGAAAAAGGTAAATCTGAACTCATCAGACCACATGACATTTTTTCCATGCTCCAAAGTACATAGTGTTTAGTTCCAATCCCTTGAGTTCTCTTTACATTGTGAGTGTGGAAATGCTTTTAGTTTCACTATTAAACATAGCCGTGAGTTCTTATCTTATAGCCGTGGGATTTTTTTTAAATATATATAAATATCAATATTTGTAATTTTATCAAAGGTTTAACTGAGCTTGGACCATGATCATTCAATGTTTTTTTTTTTTTTTTTTTTTCCCTCTCACCACATTTTCTCCTCAAAGATGACGGTTCATCGCTATACTTCCCGGTCATATATATATATATATATATATATATATATATATATATATATATAAAATATTTTTTATGAGTTTCTTACCCAATTTTATTAGATTTAGCCTAAGTTGTTTTCTTTGCTTGATAAAGGGATATAATTTGACCTTTCTGGAACAGAATGACAATCTTGCCACGACCACAGGATATGTTTTCTGACATGGTTTTAAATGAGAAGCTGCTCACTGCATCAGTTAGGTTTAAATAACTTGTTACAGCTGAATCATATTAATCACTGCAGTAATTATCTAATGGAAGGCTGTTAAGTATTGTAATGGAAAAAGCTTAATACTAATTGCCCTGAACTTCGTGTTCTACACATGAACTTTCATTTTGAAAAGGACTGTCTGTGTCCTAACTTGAACTTCTCATTTTTGAAAAAGACGGTTATTACCGAACCCCTAACTAAAACTTAACGAATATAAAATTACTTCTTATTTGCTATGATTTATAGACAGAAACAGAAACAGCAGCAAAAAGAAATTCCCAGACTTGGGGGTCGACCGAAACAAAAAATGTGTCTAGGTATGTGTCTGTTTGTGTGCTGGAGTGTGTATAAATACAAGTAGAGAGAAGTAGGAAGTACCTCTCTTACAGACGCTACAGTATGTGTACCAGAGACGTCCTGCGCAGCAATAAACCTTTTGTTTTTGCTCATCCCGATCCTCTCTTGACTTGTTTTAAGACTCTTTACAGAATTTGCATCATACTATTTGCTTAGTTCAATCCAGGTGGTGATTTTTTTTTTTTTTTTTTTTTGGAGGGCAGTGTAAAAAATACCGTTCCTAACATCCCACGCTTAAATATTAGCATTAGTGAGTTAGTTTGCGCTAATGCAAAAGTTGGAACTTGCAGTTACTGTACCTTATCCTTACTTTTTGATTGTTCAAGATATAAAAAACATTTATTGTTACCACACACATAGCCAGTTCATTTTCATTATATAAGTGTTGTACCCACTATCCCTACTACACTTAACAAGCTACTCCTTTGATGGCTGGTGATACTGGGAGCAGATATGATGACACAACCTCACATGCAGAACTTCGAGTTGGGAAACTCTCCTGTTTATTCCCCCTCGTCAAAAATCTTATTACAAGTCACAAGCTTTATTTGAACGCCGCAATAATACATTTAGCAGCTGTCAGAACCTTTTTGGAAACTTGTTTAAAAACCCCTTTAGCTAGGAGAATCTTAATTAGCTAGCTAGCAAACCATATTTAGCATGCTAATTTAGCAGATTATTAAGGAAGCCACATGCTCCTCATTTTATATTGTGGATTGTTGTTTTTTTCCTGTTTATCTTAATCCTTTAATACTATATTCTCTTAAATAGTATATGTTTATGTTAATTTTATTAAGATTATTAAATATAAATAGTTCCAAAAAAGCTCCATAGGTTAACAATTAGCTACTATGACACAGTATAACCCTAAGAATAAGGATTTAGTTGTTAGCTGGTTTAGTTGTTTAAAATAGCCTTGATGTAAATCTAGCTAGCAATTTTAATTTACTACCAAACTAAATAGCTTTTGCATACAGTTTAATAAAAAAGGTGGGGTTTGATTTTTTGCTAGCTTGCTATATGCTAGTGAGACAGCGAGTTACTGTGCTAATGTGGTAGTAATCCTGATTATTGAAGTGAAGTTTCTTTAGCACAAACCACAGTTATATTTGTCAGTTGTTTTGTAGATAATGGAAATGCACTTTTTATTTTTTGTGGATATTTTTTTTTCAATCCTTTGTTTAAAAGCACACACATTATATACATTAAGTGATAACTTGGCTTGTTTTTCATGGTCTTGAGTGCAGCCCTGTTTTTGGGGTGTTGATGAATTGGTGTTTGATGTCCATAGGAACCCCAGCCCCGCCCTGGGGGTGGAGTTAAATACCCTGCTGCTTCCTGGGGCTCAGAAGGCTGACAGGTACCCCTCCCTCATCATTAAACCTCGCCCATGCCTAAACTCCACCCCCAGCCTGCTCATACGCCGCAAAACTTCGCTGTATTTCTCCCTTTTCTTTTACTTTGTTGTTAAATCCACAGGGTTTTCATTTCATAAGTGTTTTGGTTTCTATCCATGGCATATGTTACAGTGTTGTCTCATTTTGTTGTTATCGTGATCGTTGTTGCTGCTGTTGTACATTTGGATGAAATCAAATGTGCTCTTTCAGTATCATTATTAGTGTGTTACTATGCAAAGATTCCCAACATCTGTATATTTTGTTGTTGTTTTTGTTGAGCCTGTCACAAGATATCTGTTCTATATGCATGTTTTAATAACTGAAGATCTCACGGAGGGGTGTGTGTGTGTGTGTGTGTGTGTGCATATGTGTGTGCGTGCCTTTGTGTGTGCGTGTGCATGGGTGGGGTTTTACATAGTGACACGAGTGGTTTCAAACCATGACTGAGGATGTGAATCACATGATCTTGGTCAAGTTGTAAACTTTATTTTCTAGTCCTTTGTAATGAAGGAAGTATGAAATTGTAAGCGCGCATGTTCGCTCATTCTCATTTTCTGCTTTCTCAGGCATCACACTGTGACCCGTGGCATTACCAAGGGTGTGAAAGAAGATTTCCGGCTGGCCATGGAGCGCCAGGTGTCTCGCTGCGGAGAAAATCTACTTGCCGTGCTACATCGATTCTGCCTTAATGAGAAAATCATCCTCATCCAGTCCTTACCCTAACTTCGACCACTTAAAGGAAAAACACTTCTTAAATAGCATTGTTATATTTAACATGATCTCCAACAGTGTCCGATAACTATCTTGGAATAAAATAAAAATTTTCACCTAGAGAGAGGAAAAAGAGCAGTGTTTTAGTCTTTTTAAAAACGTTTTTAAAACATTCAGCTCTCTTGAACTACACACTCTGCTTAAACAGCTTAGCTTCCAACAGCATTGAAAGAGGCAGCAGAACCTGTTGGAAGATCTTTCAATAATGTTGCACTCATCATCTCGTGGACTGATTGCCAACTAACCGAGCAGAGACTAACCTGAGCAGAGACTGCCGTAACCTAGCTCAACTAGATCATATAGCGCCATCAATATGACAAAATTGATTTCTTAAAAACCTAACATCAAAATCCAACCAGTATCATATATACATTTATATTTTTTTCTTTCAGTGAGGACTTTTCCTTCGCCTTAATTCTTACAGAACTTGCAGCGTTCATGCAAAAAAACTTATTTTTAAATTTTATATTTCCTATTGACTTTTTTAAACTTTGTGAATTGTCTAGGTTTAGAGATGCCTGTCTATTTTGGATAAGTACACAGACCTCAAAAAAAGTTTTTTTTTTTTTTTTTTATGGGTGCGAAACTGTATATTGCTAAATGGGTTGCACTGGTTGCATCCTTTCCTATGAAGAATGCCTCATTGTTCTTAATGTGTTAATGTCCAAGTAATAAAGTTGACAGGAAACTACATTGCTTGGTAATTTCTGTGGTTTGCTATCAAGTGGAGTTGTTACGTGATTTTGCAGCAAGTGAGATCATGCCAATGGGTAAAAAAAAACATATATGTATGATGCTTATGAAAATTGTTCCAATTCTTAAAATATATTACTTAAATAATCATGGACTTGAACATAATGTATAATACAACGGTTTTATTCCTTTTTTTTTCATTATTGTGTCTTTGTATTTGGTTGAATTAATATTCTTGCATACTTAATATGGTTGTATACTAAATTAATTTTGAATTAAAATCAAGACTTGGCCAAAAAAATAAATAAATAATGATAATAAACTGTCTTGAACTTAATGAATATTTACACTATTTACAGTGCTTATCTTACAACTATTTTAAATTCTGTTTGTTAGTAATTAGTTGTTGTGGTGCACTTTTTGATCTTCTATCTTTTTAAAATTGGTCAGTCAGTCCTCTCATTCCCATTCTCTTTCAACAGGATCAGGTAGGTCCGCCTGCAGCGCAGCACGCAGATTTGCCCAAAACATTCTCTGTTTGGCACTTTCCTGAGGCCACTCTAAGTAAGTTCGCCTGGCCATCATTGCCTTCAACTGGTAATACTTAGAAGGTATAAGATATGTAGGCAATGGCTCTAGTAGAATAAGGATGATGTTGTCCATACCTCGTGTTATCCACTGGTGGCTTGCAAAATACAGCTCGTAGTGACACCAGTCACTCTGTACAAAGTGGGAGGAGAGTACAAATACGCAGCATCTACTTTGTTCTATGCAGCAGAGGATATTGTCCAGGATTGGCTTTCCCGGGATGAAATCTCGCTCATGGTGGCACACTCTCAGTCGATTTTTGCTCGTAGAGTCCTCACCTTCAAGTTTGGGTAAGAGTTGCCCTATTACCCAGCTGGCATTTCTTTGGCTATAGGAAATGAAAGCATGGAAGCAAACTCCTTGAAGATTTTCTTCTTGTTGCTGGGAAGTTCGGGCACGGTGCTTCGCACGAGTCCATTTCCAAATCATGCCTATATACCAAGGTAGGTCGAGTTTTTGGCATAGAAAAACTACAGCAATGACCAAAGTCATAGCTGGGACCAAAATAGTTACTGCTAGAAGTACAGCATTGCAGGTGATCTCAGGCAGGCTGAAGTTTTTAAGCATTGCTTTCCTCAAGTATTCTGGGTAACTACATTGGTACCCCTCTGGCCAGTGAGCCACATTGATTCTTTTGTTCTGCAAAGAATTTGACCAACGCAGTGTACCATTGTCATCAATAAGGTGGGTGAATTCTTGCAAAGGGCATGTACAGATGTAGGGATTCATACTGATATCCACAACAGTTAGGTGTGGACAGGTTTTGAGAGCACCTGTAGATGGTACATGAAGGAAGTTTCCACGTAGCAGAAGTTTCTGCAGTTTCGGATACCCCAGGCAACCTGGAAGATCCAGTAGACGATTTGCTGTAAGATCTAGAGCTTTAAGAAAGTTCAGAGTGGAGATATTTGCAGGAATTGCACTGATGTGATTGTTCTTGAGATTGAGATTAACTAGAGTATGTGGCAAGCACTTAAACACAGTCTGGTAAAACTCATTGAAAGATAAATCCAAATGGGTGATTTTAGGAGGCCAAGTGCATATACCCTGAGTTTTCTCATAAGTCAGTAAATTCTGGCTAAAGTCCACATATTTTAAAGAGCTCATCAGTTGAACTCTTAAAGTTAGTGGCATCAACTGTCTAAGGTTATTTCCCTTCAATACCAGTGTCTCCAGACTGGTCAAATTGTTACATTCTCCTTGGGGACCTTTAAAGACTTCTTCAGTTAGGACACAGTCAGACAGATCAAGCATCTGTATTATGCTTGTTACATGTGGGCAGGTCATATGGACTATTGGTGACTGGGCAATGGTTAGATTTCTCGCAGGTATATTGATGACGAAGTCATATAGCTCCTGCTGATCAAAAAGGAACACAGTCACTGATGCCTGTCTAATACTGAAGGAATCTAAAGAGCAGTTTTGGTTCACAACATCACCACCCATCATATCATGAAAGGTAATATTAGACAGGCTAAATTGCCTTATGGATGACATGAAAGTATCTTTAGTAAGAGCTGTTATTATTTTCCAGGTACTCCAAACAGAAGATAAATGCAAATTAACTGTTTGAATGCGTACTCGGCGTGTCAAAAGGTTTTCAAGGAAGTTTTGTGGATTGTATAATCCCCTTAGTTCTACATCTTCAAAGGATATCAAACAGTCAATTATTATTGAAAGATCAAGTACGCTGTTGGGTATTTGGACAACTATTTTGTCTGCCTTTGTACCTGTGAGACTTCCATTTTCGTACCCCTTTAGATTTTCAGCATTAATGTAGAGAGTTTGAAGATGAAGATCAGAGATGTTAGCAAAGTTGTTGTTCTGAATTAAACTCGCACTTAAACCAAGCCACTTAAGTTTCGTGAGTTTGAGAAACTCACCCCCAAGCGCCATAACTGCAAACGAGTTGGATGACAAGTCCAAGTATTGTAGGTTTTTAGCTTGCAGTAGGTATTGTTGGTGGGGCAGCTTTTTCAGGTTGTTGTGGGATAGATCCAATGTTGCCAAAAGAGGAGTGGGAAAAAATGTATCTGGGTGTATATCTTGAAGAATGTTCCAGGAGAGATTGAGAAAATCGAGCCTAGGGGTTCTCTGGAAGTCATGTTTATTTATGGTCAAAATTCGATTCTGAGACAGATCCAGGCATTGGGTAGATGGTGGCAGATCAGGAGGAACAGCAGAAAGGTTTCTTGAAGAGTAGTCAAGAATAAATGTTTTCATGTCTAGCAAAAATGAGCATGGCAAAGACAGCAGGAGTACCATCACCGACAACCAGGGGAGCCCTTGAGGCTTCATTAGTCCAATTGTTATCTGTTAAAACAATAAACAACAATAAAAATTGAATTGGTAATGTTTTTGAAGTTACAGTAGTTATTGCTTCTTAATGTGCATAGGTGCCTGTTAGGATTTGTTTTTTTTTTCTTTTTTTATTCCAAGCTAGCATCTTTTAATTCATCTATTATTAACTTTTTTTTTACATTCTCAGCTTTATTTCTACATTATATTCTGATATTAACATTTAATTTAGCTCTAAAAGAAAGAAGTAAAGGAAGAAAGAAGCGTTCCATCCAATCTAACTGAGCTTGAGCTATTTTGCAAAGAAGAATGGGCAAAGATTTCACTCTCTAGATGTGCCAAGCTGGTCGAGACATTCCCTTCAAGAGACTTACAGCTGTAATTGCAGCAAAAAAGTGGTTCTACAAAGTATTGACTCAGGGGAACTAAATACAAATGCATGCCACACTTTCAGATATTTACAGTATTTGTAAAAAAAAAAAAAAAAAAATTCAAACCATTTGTCATTTTCCTTCCACTTTATATTTATGTGCCTCTTTTTAAATAAAATACATATAAAACACATAAAATCCTAATAAAATACCTTATACATTTACATTTGACAAAATGGAAAAAAGTTTACTATATATAATATACCCTATACATATATACAGTATATATAAGTAATATGACAGTAAAACCATATTTAAAACATGTTAAAATCTTCTGGTTGGCTTAAAATGGAGGTTCATATTCCTTTACTGATCGTTCCAAGATCTTATTTTTGATAAATCCTTAATTTTCAAATAAATAAATAAATAAATGAATAAAACTATAATTATGCAATTAAAAATGTATTTATGATATTTTCCCTGGCAATTGCAACTATTTTAAAAGAAACCCCATAGTGAAGCTAATAACAGTTAACTTATTACAAATGACTACCTGACAGTTCTGGTTTCAGTACTGCTTTTCTGTTCCTTAGGGGACAGAGCTTCCTTTATGCAAAAAAACAGGAGTTAAACTTTATGGTCTTAGAATAATAATGTCATATATTGTTTGTCAGCTTTACACAGATCTTAACTACACATATGGTTAAGTATAATATTATATTAAAGATTGAGTTCACGGTGTCCTAATCTTTCAGCGAATTTATCAGGTTTGTCAAATTTGTCATTTGAATTAATTAAAGCATCAGTTTAAATAACAGGTTGCTTACCGGGAAGAATCCAGAGTTATCTGTTTGGCTGAATGGATGATGGTGACTAAGAGTGTGGTTGTTTTAGCAATGCATTATGAGCTCAATAATGAAGTGTTACTTCTGCTTTCTTTTAAAATGGTACTTCCTGCCACATACCCCACAAAAGAGGAGTTTGCATGAAAGATGAAAGCAGAGCTGAGATTTGAATTATGTGTGTGTTTAAATAGATAGATAGATAGATAGATAGAT
Organism: Clarias gariepinus; assembly: GCF_024256425.1. Classification (NCBI taxonomy): domain Eukaryota; kingdom Metazoa; phylum Chordata; class Actinopteri; order Siluriformes; family Clariidae; genus Clarias; species Clarias gariepinus. The sequence continues at coordinate 25,118,248 of NC_071115.1, read as the reverse complement.
AGATAGATAGATAGATAGATAGATAGATAGATAGATAGATAGATAGATCGGTTCCAGTTACAGTAAGTAAAAAGCTTTCAGACACTTGTTTACACTTTTGACTTTGTTTTTATAAATATCAACAGAGAAGGTTTATTGAGGTACAGTAGCTAAGCAGAAGTCACTTGAAAAGAATTGCAGGATGACCTAAAAGCAGCAGGAACATCAATTACACAAAGAATGGCAATCGACCACGCCTGACTGCAAAACCACTTTAATAAACACAGAGAGGCATGACAAATAGAATTTAGAAAAAACCCAGAAATCAGATTGTCATGTTTTGTTTAAGAAGGCAAAAAAAAATATTTTATTAAATTCTATTCAATTTTATTATTTTTGAGGCTGAGAAACTAAATGTGGTGTAATCGTTTTTTTTTTTTTTTAAGATCTCAGAGATACAAACATAACTTAGAGAATAAGGCTTAAGTTGTATTGTGTGTGTGTGTGTGTGTGTGTGTGGGTGTGTGTGTTTGTGAGTCATTAGCCTTAACCTGCTACATGCCATCCCTCAGTGAGACTAACTTCCACAAGATGTACATTTGACCCCTTTTAATGCATGTGCAAATACACACAAACACCGATAATGGATTTATAAACATAGATAATGATGCAATCATGTGTGTGTGTGTGTGTGTCTGTGCACGAGAGAGAGAGAGAGAGAGAGAGAGAGAGAGAGAGAGAGACTCTGCTTCCATTTGATGAAATCAACTCTTCAGAAGCCCTGGATACTGCACTGCATGTTTTGCATGTTTACGTCAGTGTTTGCAATCTGCTAACTCAATACCACAAGTAGGCCTACAGCATCACACAGACACTGACACACACACACACACACACACACACACACACACACAGTGCCCTGAGCTAACTGACAAAAAAACTTTCTCTCAAAGTTTCTGTTCTGCTTTTCTCTTTCCCCTGTTGTTCTTCTTTTTCCTTAACCTTTGGTTCTTTCCCTCTGTTTTCTCACCATATTAATTTTCTTCCGTTCGTTCTTTCTTTCGTCTCGTTCTTTTTTTCCTTACATTCACCTGACCATCTATCCTTCTTTTTCTCTGTATGTGTTCCTGTATTTTCCACATCTTTCTTTTTTTCTTTCTTTTGCTTTGCTTCCTGTTTGTTTTCTTGTTTTTGTCTTTCTTTCTTTCTTTCTTTCTTTCTTTAGTTTTCCTCCATTCTTCCTTCTTTTCTTATTTCCTTCCATCCACTTTCTGTCCATCTGTCCTTCATTTTCCTTGTATCTCTCCATCTATTTTCCACATCTTTCTTTCTTCGTTTCTTTTTTCCCCTATATCTATTCTTGTATTTGTTTTCCTCTCTTCTCTTTTTCCTTTTTCTTTTTTCTCTTTTGTTGCCCTGTATCATTGGATGAATCTTGTCCCTTATTTTACTCTTTTCTGTTAAATTTTTCACTCTTTTACAGTTTTTTTTTACAGTTTTTTCTTTCCTTCTCCTTCTTTTACCTGCTCCTTTTTGTATCTGCTTCTTTGTCCTCCACAGCTTCCCATCGTGTTTTTTCTTCTTGTGTGTGTGTGTGTGTGTGTGTGTGTCACTCTCTCTCATCCCACCGTTTTAGACATTTTAGGGCCTAACAGGAGAAAAACAGTTTAATCTAATTTTGAGGAACTCCTTTTATTTATTGAATTTTGTTCTCACCAAACGGTGTAGAAAGGATTCAGGCAGCATTAAATAACAAACAACACCAAGAATCATAGAACATAAGTGTAACCCCATGCATTCATGTCCTCCTTAATAATACAAAAAACACCAGGAATCAGTAAATATAAATAAAGCTTATGTATTTTTACTTCAAGAAAAGTGAAGTGTTTCGGCGACAGACTACAGAAACCTGCAACGGAGCATTTTTTTTTTGTTGTTGTTTTTTTTGTTTTTTTTGTTTTTTGCAGCTGGCCATAGCTTGATTTTATGATTATATATGGCAATGTCATTATTTTTAAATGACTGTCTGCTAATTTAAACTTTTTTATTGAATTCTAACAACCTGCATTATAATATTTATCATTGCTTAGGTGCTTACTGTATTTTAATTTGCATACTTGTGTATTATTTTCTCTTTTTCTACTCATTTCTTTTACTTTCACCATATGGAGATAGAAGTTTCAGTTTTTTTCTGAAAAGTCAAATACAGTGAGATAAAACGGCAAGCCTTTTCCCTTTTATTGTTCTTTGTTCTTTTTTTCTATGTTAAAGTGTCCTTTCAATTTGATTTAATTTACCCCATCCTGGTTTCGTCTCAAATCGCCATCACATCCTGTTTCAACATCCTAAATTGAAGCCCTTCATGAAACCTGTCATCAACTCTGGTTGGTCCAATCCGATTAGCTATGTTTGATTTGATTTACTCATCTGACCCCGCGGCATATCTTCCTTTTTTTATCAATTTATTTGTTCCACTTGCTTGAGAAATGGTGAGTACGAAGCCACAAGTGTTTCACAAGGACATGAGACTAGAAAGAAAAAAAGTGGCATCCAAAACAAATTTTCTTTTGTTCCTCTTAATCTGAGATACCAAACAATTCATATTCAACCTAAAGGAAATTGTATAATATATGCATTTAGTTGTGCCTGTATAGGACTTTTATTAATAGCAATGGAAAAAGTATTGCTACTATACTATTAATTCACTCGACTAAAAAAATACATATTCAAAAAAAAGTATGAGAAATGATTTAGGTAAGTGTACATGTGGTAAGTCATGTGGTAAGAAACGTACCAGGAGGCTTATGAGGTGGGGTACATCCTGGAGGTTCAAGGCAACAGTGCTAACCACTTAGTTTTTCTTTAAGACACTACAACTAACTTGAAAATTGACTATAACTTTGAAAATAATTAAAAAATTATGCTAACTAACCAAGTGAGCTATACTTGACATAAACACCACTTCCATTTATCAAAAGTTTGTTAAGATTTGCTACCTAGCTATGCCTAGCCAAATTCTATTTATTTGGCAGTTCAGTAGCTTGCTAGCTAGCGCATATTATGTCATACATGTTTCTAGCATAAATGTCGAGAATTTGCTCCTAAATCAATATAATCTTGTATCATAGGAAATCATAGTGAAATCACCAAGAAGTTCGAGTTTTGGTACAGCTTGCTATAATTTTAGATAAAACACAGCCATCAAAAAAACAAAACAAAAAAAACAATTCCGAACATGTTTGAAATTTTGACTCAATAAAAAGCATATCCAGGTTTAAATTATTTGTAGATAGATTGAAGCAGTTAGGCGTCACGGTGGTGTAGTGGTTAGCACTGTCGCCTCCAGGGTGCGGGTTCGATTCCCAGTCAGGCTCGATTAGCGTCTCTGTGTGCATGGAGTTTGCATGTTCTCCTCATGCTTGGTGGGTTTCCTCCCACAGTCCAAAAACATGTAGGTTAGCCTAATTGCCGTTTTCAAATTGCAGGTAGTGTGTGAATTAGTATGTATGTGTTTGTGCCCTGCAATGGATTGGCACCCTGTCCAGGGTGTAACCTGCCTCGTTCCCTAAGCCTACTGGGATAGGCTCCAGTCCCCTGTGACCCTGAATACATGATAAAGCGGTATAGAAGATGAGTGAGTAAGATTATAGTAGTTGGTTGGGTTTCCTTGGTGGATTATACCTATTTGTAATGTATTGCAAAACTTCCAGAAGGTAAAGAATTTAAAACATTTTTACTAAGAACATCAAGTGTGCCCTCATAATCCACCAACCAGATTAAACCAGAGTACCTGGAGGAAACCCACCAAGCATAGGGAGAACATGCTCACTCCATCCACACAGACCAGAAGTGGGAATCGAACTGCAACCCTTGAGGTGCGAGGCGACAGTGGTACCCACCAATCACACATTGTGTATATACTGTCTTTTAATTGGTTTACAGTGTTCAGGGTTTAATTAGGGTTTTTTTTTTTTACTTTGTAACTGTGAATATTTCGTTTGTTAAAAGTTTCATAACACTGACCAGTGTACAGTACATAAGTACTGTAACATGAGTATAGGTAGCTGATTACTTTCCACCCATGACTAGGATGAGCACATTATCTCCTTATGATGTTCTTATGTACATCTGTAAAGAGCAGAATGTAAGTTCCATATAAACAAATGAATTAAAAGACAAGTATCGATATAAATCTATAAGATATATAAGATAAAAAGATATATAAGATATATATAGTATAAAAGATGTTCACTGCTTATACTTGATACAACAAGTGACTTTATTCCAACAGTTTTAGTATTATTTTTAAAATGAGATAATACTAATATTTTAATATACATCAACGGTTGTATGTACAATTGTGCAGCATTTGATCGGCTTTGTAAAAAGGAAAATGTGCATCGTTTTAAACAGTTCTGGGAATTTGCAGTGATTTCCAATTAAGCATTTAAACAATAAGGTTCTTGCAATAAAAATGTTGTCTTCCTGTCTCTCAAGAGTATGATGGGAGGGGAAAGGAGAGGCAGGAAGACAGGAAAGAGTTGATAGTGGCGCTTAAGGATTAGAGTTCATGTTAATCATTGATCAGAGATCCTCCTTTCTGCCACCAGTGAGCTTTTGAGTGTGTGTGTGTGAGAGAGACAGAGAGAGAGAGAGAGCACAAGTCAGTTGAGGCAGGTAAAGAAGTCAGATGTTCTCTTCTCGTCTACGACACAGGTCTTTTTCTTCGCCTTCATGATGAGTCCCGGTTCCGGTTGCTACCCAGTATTATTTACTTCTGCTTTTTTTTAAAGATGACCCATGTCCTCATTCTGTCCTTCCTCCTCATGACAACAGGAGTCTGGGACGCAGCAGAGTGTTCATCAGGTGATGGAAAGAGCTTATGGTACGGGGCTCTGAACCAAAGTGAGTCTGGAACGTTCCCCAAGGGATTCCTCTGGGGTGTTGGAACTGCAGCATTCCCAACTGAGGGATCCTGGGATCAGGATGGGAAAGGACTTTCAATTTGGGACCACTTTACTCATCGCAGTGTTGGAACAGAGAAGAACAGGAGTACCTTGACAGCCGACACAGCTAGTAGCAGTTACGTGCTCTGGGAAAAGGACATTGAGTCACTTCAGTACCTTGGAGTTCAATTTTACTCTTTCTCAATATCATGGCCGCGCATTTTTCCAGATGGCAATGCCACAGGACAACCGAATATTCGCGCAGTGCATCATTACCGTCGCCTGATCAGCCGTTTAAAAGAACTAAATTTGGAGCCAGTCGTCACCCTGTTTTACTGGGATTTGCCTCAAATTTTGCAGAAGGATTTGGGAGGCTGGAGAAACCAGAAACTTGTGCAAATCTTTTCAGACTATGCTACATTTTGTTTTAAAACATTTGGCCAGGATGTGCGATACTGGATCACTATACACAACCCATTCCTCATTGCATATCTTGGCTACGGGACGGGGACTCATGCGCCAGGGGTGTCCGGGGACCCTGCTGACCCTTTCATCGTGGCACATAACCTCATCAGGGTGAGCGCAAGGTCGGGAGGTCAAAGGGGAATCGGGGTGAAGGGAGTGTTCATTTTTCTCTCAGTTAGATGTTTTGGGAAAAATAATAGTAGCTTAAAGGCGTAGCTTCAAAGATGAATTTGAATAGTGAAAAACAATTTACTTTGGCATTGTCTATCTTAAAATATTTACAGATTTCTGCAAGGGTAAGACTGTCCGTGTTTTGGGAGAAGGGATCCACTGCAGACTGGAGAAAGATTAATAGTTAATAACGTCATGCTGTCATACCACTTTTATAATACAGCACTGTTAAATGGATCAATGCGGTTAATCAGAGTATGACTTGTGTATGTTGGTCGGACGTGCTGTGTAAACAGTGTTTATAGGTATCACTGATCTTGCGAGATTTTCTGTGAAAATGTTTAATATTGTAATGTTATAGTGTGGTAGTAGGGAGGTTTCTTGCTTCAGCTTCTGTCTTATTAATTTCAGAAGAGAGAAAAAAATCTGGTCAGCGAACAACTTTTATTACAGGATTTATATGTGGATAGATAAGTGGAAGAGGGCAGAAAGTGTAATTGCTCTATTAGATGGCTTATGATGCAGCAGCTTGAGAAGGTGTGTTTTTGGCTATATGTGCAATATCCGAGTGGAACCAAGGTGTCACCTTCCCCGTTATAAAAATTTAAATAAAGATTACCACTGCATTCAATAATAATAATAATTTGTTCAAAATAAAACCCTGTTGCATTTCATCCTTTACCTAAGTATGAATCAATGCTTTTTTAGCCAGATTAAAGCTAGTTTAGCCAGTTAAAACAGCTTAGAGTGATCTCTACGCAAATTTTAAGAAAACACAATCAAAGAACAAGGACATGTTGATTGTTCTTTAGTATCACACTGAAGATTTCAGGCTAATTTTGCCTACAAGTAGGGTCATCTTACAGTATAGCTTTTATTTGGATCTGGTCGTTGAATACATTGCTGAGCCTAGACTTGAGCAACACCAGATCATAACACTGCCTCCAGAGGATATTTTAAACCCTGGAATAGTGTCAGTCTGGACTCATCAAACCACATGACCTTCCCCCATTGCTCCAAAGTCCAGTTGTTACGCTCCCTAGAAAATTAAATTCTCACTAACAAGTGTTTTCTTATGGTCACACAGCTGTTTAGTCCCAATCCCGTGCGTTCTCATCCCATTGTGTTTTTATTTCCCTATTAAATATAGCCTTCATTTCAACTGTAGATTTTTTTACCATGCAACTTCGCCAAGTGTTTTGTGATCTCCATTCATGATTGTTTTCCCGACCAAATTTCTTCCACAAAGTTGGCAGTTCAGCACTATTCTTCCAGGTTTTGAAAATGTGTTAAAGGGTTCTTAACCTAGTTCCAGCCATTTCTAATTTCCTTAGTTGTTGTCTTTGCCAATAGTTTGACCCTTCTTAAATGCTGACCTTTTTTGGCCAGGCAGTGTATTAGTGATACTTAATTGCATACCTACTGTAGGCTGACTTATCCATTTGTGAATAAGACAATAATTTAAAATCACAGCCTCCGAGTGGTGCAGTGATAAAGTGCTCGCCCTATCATCCGGAGATCGCTGGTTCGAACCCTGGGTGATGCTGTTTTCCTCTCACAGCCGGAGGCACAGAGAGAGCTGATTGGCCGAGCTCTCTCAGGGGGGAGGGATGAGAGGTACTTTGTGCTTCCACATTAATCACGGCTCTACAGCCAATCAGGGGCGTCAGTGAGCTAGCGCTTTACTCCGAGTGTGTTACTCCGCCCCCAATAGTGCGTGAGCAAGCAGTTCGAAAAGATGCGGTCGGCTGACGTCACGCGGTTTGGAGGAAACATGTGATAGTCTTCGGCCCTCCCGGCTGAATGGTAGTAGTAGCCTTAATGTGGGAGCCCCCTAGTGATGGGGAGGAATTGGCCACGACTAAATTAGGGGAGAAAATTGGAAAAATCCAAAAATAATAATAATAATAATTTAAAATCATAGGCTTTTTAACATGCTTGTGACACAAAGAAACCATACACAAAATATTCTTGATACATATACATAAAAAAATGCTACATAAAAAAAAAATCAAAACCACAATAATAAAGTTATCTCATGTTGCTGTAAAAATGTGCACGTGTACTTTGCTGTGGATGGAAAATAAGTGTATTTATTTTTATTATGCAGGCTCACGCTACAGTCTGGCACATTTACGACAAGCGCTTCCGTCCCAGTCAGCATGGTCAAATCTCCATCACACTTGGCTCCTACTGGGTGGAGCCTTTCAGAGCCCAGGCTACACCAGAAAATGTGGAGTTGTGTCAGAAGTCTGTGGAGGCTGTGATTGGCTGGTTTGCAGAACCTATACATGGAGGTGGGGACTATCCATGGTCTCTACGTTTATCCAACCCAGGACTGGTCCCAAATTTTACACAAGAGGAACAGATTTGGGTGCGTGGCACTGCTGATTTCTTCTCGCTGGCATTTGGCCCTGACTCTGTACGTGCAGGAAAAGTTTTGACACAGTTCGGCCAGACAGGGGCACTGAATCTAAGAAAGATTCTGGGTTGGATCCAAAAGGAGTATAAGAATCCTTCAGTGCTGGTGGCGGAGAGCAGTTGGTTCTCTGATGCCTCTGTGGGAGTGGAAGACACAGTGGCCATTTACCTCATGAAGAGATTTATTAACCAGGTGCTTCAAGGTTAGAGGAATGGGTGAATATCATGAGTCATGGTGAACAACTATTTGTATAGTGATTTTTTTTTATACCAAAAGAAAATTATCATATGTTTTGTGTATATTTTTATTCTTTGGATTAATGAATTTTGGTAAATTAATTTTCATCTGCAGTTTCCTGCAATTTCTATTAGTTGACATCCTTATCCCTCAGCCATCAGCAATGGTGTGAAAGCAGTTTCCCCTAAAAACCTTCTAAGTCCTAAAAATAAAACACCATAACATTATACAGTGGAACCTCAGATCACGAGCATAATTCGTTCCGGAAGCGGGCTCGTATTCTAAAACAAGAATAGCAACAGAGCAGAGTTTCTGTGTAAGGCAGAGAATGTGCGTGTGTACGTGTGTGCGAAGCCCAGAGGAGGAGGGGGTGGGAGGAGGGTTGTAAAGGCGAGAGAGAGAGAGAGTGTGTGTGTGTGTGTGTGCGTGTGTGTGTGTGTGAGAGAGAGAGAGCACTGTGTCAAATTACGCAAGGGTGCGCACACACACACACACACACACACACTCTCGCTTTTCTACGCAAAGGTAAATTGAGAAGCGGCAAGCTGATACAGAGAGAAAAAATGGATCTTTACCCTCTAGTGAGACTTGCTCTTGCTTATACGTGTGCACACACCTGCACTGTACAAACACGCTTACAAATACAAAACAAAATTTGTTTTACACACACGTGGTCACAGTGTTCTAGTAAACAGTACACATGTGCACAGATGTTGATTATACCAGTAAGAGACGAGCACTAAGACCCAGCAGGGGGGACGATCACCTACAATTCCGAAGCGAAAGAGAGAGAAAAACTGTTGGCTCAGTTGTGATCACGTGACGCTCAGCGTCAAACGACAAGAGCATGCGTGCTACTCTGTGCTTGTAAACCAAGACTTGCTCGTTTTTCAAGTCAAAATTTATTAAAAATCTTTGCTCGTCTTGCGGAACACTCATAAAACTCGTTACTCGTAATCCGAGGCTACACTGTAATTATAATTATTTTAGCTTGTTTTGACCTACGTACAGTGAATTACATACTTTAAACTTTAAACACTGATATGCATTTAATGACTTATACAAATGATATCCATTTGTGTTTTAGCGGTGGTTGTGGACCATGTGAAGGTATTTGGCTACACAGCCTGGTCTCTGGTGGATGGGTTTGAGTGGAATAGCGGCTACAGTATAAGAAGAGGACTATTCTACATCGACTTCAACAATCCTGAATGCACCAGGGTGCCAAAATCAACAGCCCAGTACTACAGGCAGATTATCAAGGACAATGGCTTTCTTACAAATGAGACAGAGCGATACATAGAGGGCCATTTTCCCTGCGATTTCCAGTTTGGAGTCGCAGATTATATCCTGCAGGTGAGGAAAATGAGGGGGGAAAAAAGGAATCAATTTTTCAGTGTATTAGCCACATTAACCATATTACCAGGTGCTATCACATATTTAACTTTAATTGGTATTTTTGTCATAGTCTTTAACTGAATGTAAACAAAATGTGTGGTACAGGTACACATAGATACAGCTCCTAGTGGGTGGTCTACATTCAGACACAGTACAGTGCAGTTTCAAATGCATGGTAGCTATTCAAATGAGTTGTACAGTTCCAGATGAGTGGTATTGATTCAAAACTAGAGGTACGACTTTAACTGGGTGTTATAGCTCCAAAGGAGTAGTACATTTTTTAAAAAGTGGTACAGCTCCTAACAGGTGATAGAGCTTAAAATAGGTACCACATCTCCTAATGGATTGTACAACTTTAAGTTGATAATACATTTTCTAATGGGTAAAGCATCTCCTAATGGTTGATGCTGCTTTAAACAGGTCGTACAGTTCCTTATAGGTAGAACATCCAATGGGGAGGACAGCTCCAAATGGATGGTAAACATACAAAATTGTGGTACAGCTCCATATGGGTGGTATAGCTTCAAACTTGCCGTACAGTTCCTAATAAGTGGTAGACATTTTGGTGGTATAGCAGTAAGGAGATGATATATCTTCTGATATGTGGTACAGCTCTAAGTTGGTACAGGTCCAACCAAGTGGTACAGCTCCTAATGGCTGGTACAACTTCCAATCGAAGTACAGCTGAAAATTTATTAGTACAGGTCGTAATTGGTGGTAATAGTTCAAATGTGTAGTAGATATTCATATCCTCTGGAATTTCCTTCAGGATTGACTACCTACCTACCTACCTACCTACCTAAAACCTAATGGGTAATACATGACCTAATGGGGGGTATAGCTCCTAAAGGGTATTACACATTTAAACTGATGGCAAAGCTTTAAATGGGCAGTACATCCACCAAATCAACATTGGGTTTAGTTTCAAATAAGCGGGGATACTGTAGGCCCTTTAGATGTATTACCTCCAGAATATACAGGAACTCATATTGTTGCCCCATGTCTATGCACCTTTCCCACTGTCAGTAACGCTTATCTCTACTTTTTGCAGGTCCATCTGCAGCCATTTTCACCTCAGTTCATTGATCCTGTACTATATCACTGGAATGTTAGTGGTGATTGCTCCCTTCACCCTGTTGCAGGAGTAACACTTCGCACACGTGGGTCCCAGTGCACCGACTTCCTCGCTATTCAAAATCACATTCATCTCCTGGAAGTCATGGGGACATCACATTACAGATTTGCCCTGGACTGGCCTCGGCTTTTCCCCAAAGGTGACGTCCTGTCTGTGGATGCAGAAGCAGTGCGATATTATCACTGCATGCTAACTGAGCTCCAGAAGAAGGGTATCCGTGTAGCTGTTACACTCTACCACCCCAGCCTCAGGTCACAAACACTTGGCTTACCAAGAATGCTGCATGCTCAAGGTGGATGGGTGAATACGAGTACAAGTGATGCCTTTGTTGACTATGCCACATATTGCTTTCAAAAGTTCGGGCCACTTGTCAATGTCTGGATCACTGTTAATGAGCCAAATCGTCTGACAGAAGCATATAATGTAAGTGCAAAAGAAAAAGATATGGTGCTGCGTAACGTGTTGATGGCACATGCTCGTGCATGGAATATTTACCATGAACGTTTCCGTCAACAGCAGAAGGCGATGATAAGTTTTGCACTCCATGCTGATTGGGCTGAACCGGCCAATCCCTTTGTAGACTCTCACACCAGTACTGTTCAACACTTCTTGTTCTTTGAACTTGGACGTTTTCTCGACCCGATCCTACAGGACATAGTCTACACTGATGCAAACAGCTGCCATGACTGCTTCCATATGCCACATTTTTCTAAGGATGAGAGGTCTGAGCTTAAAGGCGCCCTAGATTTTATTGCACTCAATCACTTCACTACTCGTCTAGTTTACCCAAAATTGAAACAAGACATCAAAGCTTCTTCATCTGCCCATGATCATGGCTGCTCATTCATGGCAGATCCAACATGGGCATCATCTAATAGGGGCCAAGCTATTGTGCCATGGGGGCTACGCAAAGTCCTGAGGTGGGTGAAGAATCGCTATGGTAACACTCGCCCTGTTATTATCACAGCCACAGGGATTGATGATCAGGCATCCTATAATGACCACCTGAGGCAGCGATATATAAAGAGCTACATGCAGGAAGCACTGAAGGGTAAGACTGAGACAGATGGTCATTACAAGTTCTTTTTTATTTATTAAAATTTTGCCATAGTAATCCAATAGGATGACCATGGTTCCTTTATCATTAAAACCTTTATTTGAGGTGGCATGGTGGCATAGTGGTTAGCGTTGTGGCCTTGCACCTCCAGGGTCAAGGGTCCGATTCCCATCTCTGGTCAATATTCAGTGTTCCCAAATTGCCCTGTAATGGATTGGCACCCTGTCCAGGGTGTATCTTGACTCGTGCCCTAAGGCTCCAGGTCCCTGTGACCCTGTGCTCAGGATAAAGTGGTATAGAAGATGAACGAATGAAGTTTCATTGTTGTTTTTACATTGAACTATTTGAAGAAGAGCACTAACAAGCATTTTCTTGATATATTACCAAAAATATAATTATAAAGACTTTTGCACTAATTGACAGAAAACACAGGAAACTTGTCCCAGCTTCCAAGAAAGCATGGCTATTTTTTATTGTTAGAAGGTTACATTCCTAGTTAGTTACAAGAACAAATTGCATAAATTTTTATTTCTAATATATATACATACATTCTGGGTTGAAGCTATCCATGGCTGAATGAATACCAGGTTCCACTTTATGGGCAGAACAGTTATATACTGTATTCTTCATTTGTGTGTCAGTTTCAATTTGTTTTAAGTGTATACATTTTTAATCATGCATGGCTGAGATGAGAAAAGTTCTTGTTTTGCCCCTACTGGCCACTATATCTCCCTTAAAGGTCAAAGGTTACAAAGAATTGCTTTGCTCATTTCCTCACACTAATGCATCTTATCAGCTGCCCTGCTTCTTACAACCAGAGTTTATAGGGGACCTTTGAGATCATTACCATGTTATGCAGTTGTTAATGTGTTTGTACTGTATGTAAGGGCATGTTTTAGAGAGAAAGAGAGAGAGAGCATGTGTTAAAGGATGCTCAATAAAATGATTTACAGAAAAGAAAAGAGCAAGAAATTTACTTTGTTATTGCTGTTAGGGATAGGGTTAGGGTTAGGCATAGCAATATTTACCTATAGTAAGACAGAAGTCAATAAAAAGGTCTTTACAAAGGTGATAATTTCAATGTGTGTGCGTGTGTACATGCAGACGTGTGCGTGTGATATGATGGCGCGACATATATTGAACTTACAATCTGATGCCCCTATGTTTACCAATACATCTGCACATTTGCACACGACACACACAAACTCTCAAACTATGCCCTTTGTGAGAGCCTCATATAAAACGGTAATTTCCCCCAGAAAGCCACTTTTAGTGTTTATTGCAGTTCCTGTTTTTGAATGCTGCGAAACCAAATTTGCCAGTGATAATGCTGTGCTAAGATTGCAAATGAAAAATCTAGAAAAGTGAGTAAATGAAAGGAACATGGGCGTATGTCAATCAATTAGCAACTTTTTAAAATTAGTAGTCACCTAAAAGAGGTCATTAGGTCTGAATGTACAGTACACGAGAACAATGTTGTGGGACGTTACTTTAAAGTAACTAATTACAGTACATTACAAAATTACTGTACTTAAAAAGTAATCATTTACATTATAGCGTTACTTTCTAACAAAAGTACTGTAACTACTTCGAATACTTTTTTATTGCAGAAAATGAAAACTCCTTTGTGATTCCTCATGCATGTTGTTTTAAATGTCAAGACCTTTATAATCTACCATCATCACTCAGCAAAGTTTGGCTCATAATCTGTTAACTACAACTACTAAATCCCCCTTTCTCACCTATCTGGTTTCGCGCGTTGGCCGTAAGTACGGTTCATCATGATTCATCACGAGTTTTTCGGCCCTCGCAGACCTTGCAAAACTTTGCGGAATGTCGGACGGTCACTCGCGGTGGCTCACGGTGCCTAACACTGCTTCTTACCGTGAGTCAAACCACATAGGTGAGATAGGGGTATAACAGCAGGAATAACAAAGGGGGTGGGTTATCGGGGGCGGGATTTGTAGGATGACTTTTACTCACAAACACACTAACGGAATCACTGCCGTCTGGCTCACAGATTACATAAATTGTCTAAATAACGGATTACATTTTTGAAAATATAAATAAATAACTGAGTACTTAAATGACCTAACGTGTTACATCAAAAAAGTAATCCAAGTACTCTAACGTGTTAGTTCGTAACGCGTTACACCCAACACTGCATGAGAACATGACATTTTTTTCCAACTATGACTGTACAATCCTCATATGGACTGGTAGATATAATTATTTTGCAAAACGTCTTTCTGTTTGAAGACACTGATCAGTTCATAGTTATTAGGTGCTGAATACCACAACACAACAGAAACACTAAGAGTAAATTGCAATGTACGTACACAACATCTCAGTGGTTTAAAATTTTTGCAGCAAGTCCAGCACTGCTAATGGATGAGCCACCACTGACTATTGGACGAGACGCTATGGACAACAAATTGGCTAATCCTCTGTCTCTTGCTTTCTCTCTGTAGCTCGTGAGCTTGATGGAGTTGATGTGCGTGGCTTTTATGTCTGGAAGCTGCAAGATCATCATGCTCCGGATTTCGGATTTTTCCTTTCCTCCCACCATCGCTCCCAACCCAAAGCCTCTGTCTCTATGTACCGCCAGGTAATTTCTCAGGGTGGCTTTCCCTCCATCACTGACACTGTGATTTGCGAGCCAAGCGTCAGCCAAGATGAGTGTTGGATTTGTGATAACAAACCACTGATCGTCTTTGGCACTTGTGTCACTATCAGTATGTTCATGCTGGTCGGCATTGTGGTTGCTAGTTTAATGAAGAGGAGCAGGTGGAAGAGGAGGATGAAGACAAGGAAGAGGAAGATGAGTCGAAACATAAGAAGGGTGGTGTACAGAATATAAAGACCTTTTTTTGTCACTATTTAGCAAGAAGAAGTCCACACTATCTTCCTTGTCACATAGAGTTTTGGGTGAAAAATAAAATTGGGTTCAATGAAACAGATCAGCCAAGACATGATTGGTATTTGAAATTTGCTTCTAATGATGTACAGTATAATTGCACTATTTTTGAGTTTCCTTTGGAGTCTGGTTCCACTTTAGGTTTCTCTTTCGTGTTGTCTCAGGGAGGTTTTCCTTGCCACTGTCACCCCTGGTTTAACTGATCATTAGGCATCCTGATTTCTGTAAAGCTGCTTGGTGATGATGTCTATTGTTTGAAATGCTATATTTAAAAAATTGGATTGAATTGAACAGTTTAAAATTTAAAAGAGGACAATTTCACAAACCAAGCATGTCTTAGCTGATTAAATATATTTATTGTAAATTTTGTGGATTTTTTTTTCATGGGTTAAAGACTGTTGTTCACCAGAATTACTTGAAAACAGATTTACTAATGAATGTGTAATGGTTTAATGCTGACTATAATTTTTTAATCTCTGTTTGGAAGTTGTATCTCAGATGTTCTGTCCTTGTGACGTTCGTTAAACAGAATTAAAATAAATAATGCTCCTGACATTTTCACGTTCTGAAATTGCATATATTATTATTATTATAACTTGTAACATAAGTAATAAGAGGTTGACTTGCAAAACCTCAAAAGATTTTTCGTTAATAAATGAGTATTGAGGTGTTGCACTGTATATAATGTATGAATATATGTTTTTGTGATTATAGTATGATTTAAAAATTGTGAATCTCTGTGCATTTATGCTATGTAATATTGGAAAAAGTTTCAGTAAAATATATTAGTAAAATAACGTACAGTAATTGTGATTCAAATTCAACTCAGAACTCTATAGCTTACAAAAACAAAGCATATCTTATTGGATTTCACAGATTTTTAAGCACTGACATTATGTGATTGCCAAAATGGATAAACTTTAAGACTGTTACTACCCTATCCTAGAGCTAACATACTGTATCATAAAAAAAGAAAGGATTAAAGCTTTAAAAAATTTTAAAGACTTTTTCAATTACTTTCTCTGACTATTTGCGCACCCTAATATTGCACTCAACATCCTTCAGCTTTGATTATGCCACATAATGGTGACTATGAAACTTCATGCTCCCTGAACCACCCTTTTACAATTTGAGTCTTGGAATATAGTCGTGCCATCAGGAAAGAAAAACTCCATAAATGTGGTAACCTGGTTATTCAATACATCAACTGACTTCATTTTATTGCCTCATAACATATACCTAGACCTGACCAACTGAACCTCTCTCCTTTTTTCTGTACAGTCCCACTAACATGTGCTTTTCTTATGAGCACACAGCCGCTTAGTCCAAATCCTGTGAGTTCTTGTCATATGGTGCATGTGGAAATGCTCTTAGTTTCATTACTAAACATAGTGAATTTTGCTGCCAATTTTTTCAATGCAACGTTACCAAGTATTTAAGAGATCTCTGATCATGGACAATTTCTAGCTTTATAATTATAATTATTTTCTTAATAATCAGTTCAGGACTATCCTTACAGGTTTTATAATATTTTTCTAGTAATTTTAATGTTTTTTTTTTTTTTTACACTTTTGTTTTTGCTCTTGGATGAGTTGTTAAATCCAAAAATTAGTACGTATGAAATAATATCAGCTAAAAGTAGTTTATTTAAAAAGTTTACACTCTCAGCACTGTCTCAACCAGTCATGAATAAATGAAAAACCAGGAGGCTTGACTTAAACTTTCCAAATAGGAAGAATTTTAAATGAAAATATTTTTTTTTAAATACCAGTTCATAATAATACATTTCTGTGGTATACAGAAATCCTTTACAGCAAAACAATCAGCTTCTATGGTAGTAATTTCACATCATGCTCAGTGAAGTTTTTTATACCTTACATATAGCATGTGCATTCTTTTGGCTCCCTCTGGTGGCCCTAAATAACTCCTTGGTCTATATATTCTATATGGTATCTCCTATTTGGTCAAAGGTTTGTAGATATTTGAACATCACACACTTGGTGAACATCCATACATTATATTCTTGATTTAGTCCCAGTCTGTGTTTCTGTTTATCCCAAAAGTATTCAATGGTGTTGGGGTCAGTGATCTTTGCAGGACACTCGAGATCTTTGCAAACCATGTCTTTATGGAGCTTCATGACACATCGCATACCACTACATTTACAATCTACTTTTGTAAAAACACCATTACTGACACAAAGAAAAGCTGATTATTCAGCAAGTTTTGTGTCTTTTATTAGGCCTCTTTTTAAAACCTTGCATGCCCTCATTTTTATGATGTCCTCATCTGTACGTCCCTGTTTTGATGACGATGTGATCAAAAAAAAGATCAATTAATTAAAAAATAGTTACTTGTCTGATTAAGTATGCTTTGTCACATTCCACAACTTTTCATTAATTGTCTCAAATTAAATTTCTTGACGGGTTCTCAACTTTGTAATATCGCATGCCTCAAATCACGTACAAATCGGTTAAATATTACTTATGAAATTGTACGTTGTACTTATGGTTATGATGTAATCACCTACCTACAGTATGTCCCTGGAAGGTCATAAACTGTCTATGAACTGAAATTATTTATGTACTTACTACATATTTACTACATCTCACATTGCTGTGAATTGTCAAGACTATTGAAGAACTGATATGATTTCTCACCTTTAACAGTCACACCAGTGATACCTGGATACCCATGCTTTTGGTCCCTGTGACTACGGACAACCTGCAGCACACTTTTGTAATAAACATCCCCACATGCAGTGTAGCAGTAGAGCTATTAGAGTGTACTAGTTAGTAGTTTAGGGTGCCAGATTGGATTTAGCTATAGAGTTAGTAAATATTGGATCGTACTATTTGACAGTTTAGTGCACAGAACTGGCCTTGGGCATAAAAGATATTTTTTAGAGCTGTCCAATAATAAACAAGAAATTTGGACTCCATGATCTATTATAAAGAGGTAAAAACGTACAAACCCTCCAAACCACCAATATATCTTTACGATACACTCTCGAATAACTTACATTCGCATTTCAAAATTTTATATTTTTTAAAATTATTTTAAGCATTGTCAATTTATTTTATTTTATTTATTTATTTTAGTTTTATTGAACCTTGGGTTTTCTCCAACAACACAATGCACCGTATTGAACTCCAACAAACCTCCTAAAGACACTCCTCTGTTTTTTTTTTTTTTACAATCTTAACGTCACTCAGTTTGGGTTTAAATTCAGGAATATCTGATAGCTCATCAACAAAAGCCCACTTCACTAACAAAGTTTAAGACTTTATACCTCAGTCAAAGTTAGAAAATGACCAAGATAAAAATATTTCCATATCATTTTAATAAAATATCAAACATACAAGGGTGAGTTATAAATGAACCGCACTCCAGATCAAATCTTACCAGTGCTTTCTGTTCAAGGCTACTGTCTTCCCAGTCACTACTGTGCAGGGGTAAACCTGTTACATCAGTTCATTGGCTGCAGTGCAAGCAAAATCATCTTTTTTTTAAATATATTTATGTGTTCCTGATGGTGTACCTGGTGCCGTAACAACTCACAAAAAGGCATAAACAGAGGTGTTTGGATATCTGCAAAGAAAACTCTAAGGAAGGAGAAGGTTTCTTTAAGAGAATCATTACTGGTGACAAGACATGGATTCATCACTATGAGCCAGAGTGTAAATGGAGCAGAAACATCTTCAATCGCTGACTGAGAAAAAGCTCAAAAGTCAACAATCAGCTGGAAAATTGATCAATGCTTGCAATTTTCTAGGATTCTCAATGGCCAGTATTGAACATTATCCGGAAACAGGTTAAACAAATGAACAGTGCTCATTACTGGAGAGTGTAATTGAAGAGCGGAAGCCCAAAACGAGGGCATTGTGATCTTGCATGAAGATGGATAAGAGCATCTGCTAAACGCCTAAATTTGAACTTCATTTTGAGGTTTTAAAGCAGTCCTGATCCCTCCCTGAAGTTCATTGGACTTTCACATGTTTGGTACCCTGAAAGCAGCCCTACGAGGACAAAGATTCACTTCTGACAAAGACAGCGGTAGAGATGAATCACTCGTTGAACAGATCCGAGTCACAAATTGTTAAAAGCGCTATACAAATAAAATTGAATTGAAAAATGAATTGAAATCCCTAGAATCCTAGGACTTATGAATCTCACACACTGAGTCTCTCGGATCCGTTATGATTCAGACGGAATCACAGGCAGAATCTCACGGTTCCGAATGAATCAGAACCCATGATTTTAAGTCTCTTATGTTTCCTAAACAGCTCACTCAGCTACTTGTTCCTATAGTTTCTAGCTAACAACTACTCAGAACAACTAAATGGTGTGATTTTCACTTGGTTTTTATCTATGTTGTCGTTAGCTACAAGCTAACTTAGGACTGAACTGATCGAAGTAAATGAAGAGAAGGATTTGTGAAGTTCCTGATTCAACCCAGATTCGCTCATCTCTAGACAGCGGCGCGTTCGTAACTAAGAGGTAAACATTTTTTAATGACAGATGGATGTTGTGACAGATAAAGTATTTTGGAAAGCAAGGAGTGTCGAAACTGAGGTAAATCATGAACCATGCTATGGTTTTGTCACATTTTATCGTGAAACCGGTTTTTTCCCCTTTAGTATGGAGCGATTCACACTGATTTGAGAGTAGAGGAGAGCAGAGGGGAGGGGCAGTGTGTGAGTGTGTTAGCGGTTGACACACACACACACACACACAGAGCAGCAGCATGGCTAACATCGCGGTGCAAAGGATAAAACGTGAATTTAAAGAAGTCCTTAAAAGCGAAGAGGTGAGTTTACACACAGATTTACCCCGCGGTCATGTGTCGTTAGCTCTGTCTGAGGGGAAAGCGCTATGCTAAGCTAACATCTAACTTCCTACTGCATTAGCTTCGTGCTAATAAGGCTTAGGTTTACCTTTAGCTTGCGTTTTTACAATGAAAATAACGCATTTTGTCTCTGGTTTAACGAAAATTATTCCATTTTTTAATGTATTTTTTATTTATTTATTTTAAACAGTGCTGGGTGACGCTGCCAAGTTCATACTGTTGTACATTTTGTTTTAGTTCTACTGCAAGCTAGGCTAAGCTAAGCTAATGTTTAAGGAAGCAAGGCCGACCTGACAACAAACTGACCTGATTTATATGGTTTTAATGAAATTGTGTATGTTGAAAGACAATCAGGTATATGTTTCGTGTATGTTCATATGCTATAAGTTAAACTAGTCAGTGCTGGTCACCTCAGCTGCTGACTGACAAACTAAATACATGTCCAAGTGCATTAGATAATGGAGGTGATCATTTTTACTTCACTTCACTTTTCTAAACACCTGTATGTGTTCATAAATGTAACCAAAACTAGGCCTAAACTGTTTTTTTTGTTTTTTGTTTTTTGTTTTTTAATGGTTTCTGATGTCACATGTGAATCCTACCAGGGAGACACATCAGGTACCGATGTCGCCTTACAGCTCTGATGTCCCCCATCTGAAAGTCTGCATAGGTTTCCCTTACGTTTTCTGGTGACTTTAAGGTGTTTTCACACCAGACACGATTTGATTTGCTCGTTATTTTTGCTCTCCATACTTGGGTACCCTTTTAGGGCACTGGTGGTTCAGTGGTAGTTGTTTCGCCTGACATGCGGAAGGCCCGGGTTCGATTCCCAGCCAGTGCCCAAACCCCCAGCCACTGGACACAGTGCCTAAATAGGAGGGTTGCGTCAGGAAGGGCATCCGGCGTAAAACCTGTGCCAAGTTGTTGCCTGGATATTCCGCTGTGGCGACCCCTTGCCAGGAGCAGCCGAAAGACCAACAACAACTTGGGTACACACTTACTATTTTTATTCTCCAATACAGCAGGTGGCAGTATGTGCCTACTTGGTTTGTGAGAATGCATTAAACACAAGATAAGAAGACAGCAACTAAGTCTATCCTTTGTGGCCTATCCTAATATTATTGATCTTTTTGTTTGGTGGGGGGCGGGCATCAAAAGTGACACACCTGCATGCCTTCCTACTTCATCAGCTACGGCTGCGTAGGTCAGAGGGCAAGATATTCATGAGGAGACAAACGATGTAGTGTCTACATAGTGGTCCACATCCGTGCTTGGGTATAATTGGCTTCCATTATCTGACTTAGTTCGTGGCTGAGTACCCCGTACCTTCTTCATGCAGCCTTGGGCACTGTTTCTGAGTCTGGAATGATTGTGTTCACACTAATCAAAATAATCCAGACTTTGAGGTTAAAATGTTCTTCGAAACAATCCTGGGGCCATAATGTGAAAATGTCTTTAGTGTCACTCCAAACATGCCCCCGCATGTTGTCATGATGCGTTTAAAGCCACCGTTTGCTGCAACCAAAAAATACAGTTTGTGTTAAACATTTAAAACAGAACCGTGCCATGGCACCACGTGCTTTCTCTGCTCACACACTGAGCTCCGTGTTTGTTTTATAGTGTTCTGAATTTGTTGTAATGTTGTGTGTTGTGGTGCATTTACTGGACATGTCGACAATTTTCAAACTGTGTACATGAAATGGTTACAATTAAAAGGATGCGATCATGCTTTTTAAAAATCTTGATGTACATTACTGCACAGTGAATTTCTATTCTTTGCTTATTCTTTTTTTTTTTTTCAAATTTTTTTATTTATTTATTTTTTGAAGGCAAGTGTCAGAGTGCAGGATCAGCCATTTTTACCGCGCCCCTGGAGCAGCCAGGGTAAGGGCCTTGCTCAAAGGCCCAACTACGGCAAGTCTGCTCTCTGACCCCAGGTTTCTCTCTTCAATACAAAAAGAACTTTGCTGTACTGTTAAGTAAATGTAACAATAAAGGTGGCTTTTTGTTAAAAAAAAAAAAAAAGCCAGCCAGCCACATAGTTTCTGCTCAGGTTGTGTCACAGTGCAGGGTAACGTCCAGTTTCCTCTTTCATGATTTTCACTATGAATTGCTAGGGCTTCAAAATTGACTTGGCTCATGCCACTCTGTCGTCCTTAGCAATGGCTTACCTTGCAAAGTGCTAAGGCAAAGATAAGGTGAAATATGGTGGTGCAAAAACAAAGTAAAGGAGCTGAAGATTTTGTAAAGTCTGCGGAAAACAGCGATTACTCACAAGTAGCTTTATGAGAGTCTACACATACAGTGTGTCACAGTCCTATGCTGTGATGCGACACAGAACAGCCACAGCGACAGTGATGAATCATAGCACATCATAGCTGTTGCTGTAGTGTCATAGCAGTTCCAAGACAATTTTATTGTTAACTTTTGTTCAAAGTTTCTGTTTACTTCCTGTTTGTGTAGGCCTGGATGTACAGTAGGTCTCCACAGCTCCTTGGGTAGCTACGATTGAATACGGAATGCCACAAATCATAAGCTGTGGCTCTACCACAGATTTCTGAGAAAGTTAAAAATAAATTGGAAACCCGTGGTATCAGGCTGTGAATCACTACAGATCACCCAGACACACACCAGTCTTAGGGTGATGATGTCTTAATTTATAGTAAAAGTCATGAAAGTAGGAACCAGGTGTTACACACAGGTGGAAAGTGCTCTTCTGCTTTCTCTTTCTTTCTCTCTGTAATTGGCTCATATTGCTGGGGTTGGCAGGTTAATACAAAATATGTCCCTCCCACCTAGACAGCATGACCAGTTTTTGCTCTCCAGGATGTCGAGCTTCAAGTGCCTCTGGATACCTGATCAGTTTAAGGAATCGCATAAAAAATCTAAAAGCAAAAAAAAGCAGTTTCTTTTTTTTTTTTTTCCACAGACAAGTAAAAACCAGATTAAAGTCGACCTGGTGGATGAGAACTTCACGGAACTAAAAGGGGAGATTGCGGGACCGCCCGACACACCTTACGAAGGCAAGTACTGCAGATTGCTTTGTGGTTAATCTGATTGTTCAGATTACATCAGTTTAACAATAATTTTGCCAAACCATAGAAGACAGTTTGTGGTGCGGGTTGCGATTTGTATCTGGAACCAAGCCAAAAAAAAAAGAAAAGAGAAACATCTTTTAACATTCTAGCATTTTCATAATCTTTAAATACAACCTGAATTACGGAAATGTTGTGATGTTTTCAAATTTAAATAAAATAAAAGCTAAAAGCCTTTCAGATCACATGAACATAAAGAATATAAGAAATGTTTAACTTTTATCCACAAAATTCAAAATTCATGCCTGCTACAGGTCTTAAAAAAGTTGGCACAGGGGCAACAAAGGGCTGAAAAAGCAAGGAATTTTGAAAAGTTTCAGCTGGAGACAACATCTAGCAACTAATTAAGTTGACATGCTGTTGCCCTGCATGACATCAGGTCTGTAACATGATTAGCTCTAAAAGCCATGTCTTAGAGAGGCATAGTCTTTGAGAAGTAAAGATGGGTAGAGGCTCTCCAGTCTGTGAACAAGTCTGTAAAAAAATTTAGTCTTAAAAAAATTTAAGTCTTTGTAAATCTCATCATCTTCATCAAAAGATTCTGAGAAAGTGGAGAAATCTGTGTGTAAGGGACAAGGTAAGAACTTCTGGCCCTCAGTCGACACTGCATCACTCATCAGCAAGATTTGTGTCATTAACATTACTAAATGGGTCCAGGAATACTTCCAGAAACCACTGTCGGTAAACACAATCCTCCCTGCCATTTGCAGATACCAACTAAAGCTCCATCATGCAAAAAGAAAGCTACAGTATATGTGAACATGGCCAAGGAGCAATGTCGTGTCCTGTGGTCCAAGGCTCATTTAAAGTTGAAAAGTGTTCTATGATCAGACGAGTCTGAATTTGACATTTTTGTTGAAAATCACAGACACTGTGTCCCCCGCGCTAAAGAGGAGGGATACCTTTCAGTGTGTTATCAGTGTTCAGTTTAAAAGCCCGCATCTCTGATGGTACGGGTTGCGTAAGTGCACATGGTATGTTCAGCTTGTGTGTTTCGGAAGGCACTATGGATATATAAAGGTTTTAGATGACATCTATTTCAGGGACATCTTGTGTATTTCAGCAGGACAATGCAAAACCACATACAACAGCTATTACAACAGCATGGCTTCATGGTAGAAGAGTCAGGGTGCTAAATTGGCCTTCCTGCAGTCCAGATCTCTTACCTATAGAGAACATTTGGCGCATCATTAAACAAAATATATGTCAAAAAGAAGAATTAACTCTTCAGAAGCTTCAGAACCTATATCAGGAAAGAACTTCACCAAAACTCCACAAACTCATAACCTCAATGCCCAGACGTCTTCAAACTGTTTTGGAAGGAAGAGGAGGTGCTACAACATGGTGAAGAAGCCCCATCCCAACTTTTTGAGACCTGTAGCAGGCATCAAATTTGAAATGATCTCATTTTGTGCATAAAATTAAAGGAGTAAATTTAAACATGCTATTTCATCTATTTGTCTTTTAGTTTTCATTTTATTTAAATTTTATTAAACCTCCCCACTTTTCTTGAAATTCGGGTTGAAAAAACGTTAGCTTGGACTTTGGAATTTTGATCTGTCTTGTGAATATCTCGGTTTAGTGTTTCTCAAATTTTTGTGCTCTGTATGATTTTTTTTTTTTTCTTGTCAGGTGGTCGATACCAGCTAGAAATTAAAATTCCAGAAACATATCCCTTCAATCCTCCGAAGGTATGTGTGAGAGAGCGAGGGCCAAGCTGATCTGGTTTGGTTAGATTTGATAAGCATTCCTGTGTGTGTGTGTGTGTGTGTGTGTGTGCGTGTGTGTGTGTGTGTTAGGAATTTAAAAACTGAAACACAATAATGTTGGGGAAAAAAAACATTATTGGTGCCAATAATGATACTACTGTTTTTATATTCGATTGTCCTTTAAGACCTGCCATGGAAGACATCTGCCAGAGTTTATCTTTAATGTATGTTTTCATGCTGTAGTGTCAGTTTTCATATATCATTGCAATCCTTACACCCTCTCCATCAAGAGTATATACACTCACCTAAAGGATTATTAGGAACACCTTACTAATACGGTGTTTGACCCCCCTTTTGCCTTCAACAAGGTGCTGAAAGCATTCTTTAGAAATGTTGGCCCATACTGATAGGATAGCATCTTGCAGTTGATGAAGATTTGTGGGATGCACATCCAGGGCACGAAGCTCCCGTTCCACCACATCCCAAAGATGCTCTATTGGGTTGATATCTGGTGACTGTGGGGGTCATTTTAGTACAGTGAACTTATTGTCATGTTCAAAAAACCAATTTGAAATGATTCGAGCTTTGTGACATGGTGCATTATCCTGCTGGAAGTAGCCATCAGAGGATGGGTACATGGTGGTCATGAAGGGATGGACATGGTCAGAAACAATGCTCAGGTAGCCCATGGCATTTAAACGATGCCAAGGAAAAGTGTGTCAAGAAAACATCCCCATTACACCACCACCACCAGCCTGCACAGTGGTAACAAGGCATGATGGATCCATGTTCTCATTCTGTTTACGCCAAATTCTGACTCTACCATTTGAATGTCTCAACAGAAATCGAGACTCATCAGACCAGGCAACATTTTTCCAGTCTTCAACTGTCCAATTTTGGTGAGCTCGTGAAAATTGTAGCCTCTTTTTCCTATTTGTAGTGGAGATGAGTGGTACCCGGTGGGGTCTTCTGCTGTTGTAACCCATCCGCCTCAAGGTTGTGCGTGTTGTAGCTTTACAAATGCTTTGCTGCATACCTCGGTTGTAACGAGTGGTTATTTCAGTCAAAGTTACTCTTCTATCAGCTTGTATCAGTCGGCCCATTCTCCTTTTTTCACCCACAGGACTGCCGCATACTGGATGTTTTTTCCTTTTCACACCATTCTTTGTAAACCCTAGAAATGGTTGTGCGTGAAAATCCCAGTAACTCTGCAGATTGTGAAATACTCAGACTGGCCCATCTGGCACCAACAACCATGCCACACTCAAAATTGCTTAAATCACCTTTCCTTCCCATTCTGACATTCAGTTTGGAGTTCAGGAGATTGTCTTGACCAGGACCACACCCCTAAATGCATTGAAGCAACTGCCATGTGATTGGTTCATTAGATAATTGCATTAATGAGAAATTGAACAGGTGTTCCTAATAATCCTTTAGATAAGTGTATGTAACTAGCTGTGCCCGTGACTTGGAATACCCCAAAATAACGCCAAATCACAAACTGTCAAGTATTAATAAGTAGGTATTGTACAAAGAAATCCAAGTCACAAAGTCAGTTCCCTGAAAATCTGCATTTCAGGCCTCATCAAATAAGGACAATCAAACCTTCCAAACAGCAATATTATCCAAATCACAGTGCAAATTCTATAGATCCGATTTCTGCAAGCCAAGTCAATTAAGTAATGTATTTGTTTGAAAGTTGTATTTATTCTAGAGAATGTGGTGTAAAGGCGCAAGATCACGCTCATTAAGTAGATTTTTGTTGCACACTCATAAGCGCATATTTAAAAATGTACAGAGCCTTCTGTTAAATTTTGAAATGAACTTACGATTTTAGGTTGAATTTATTTATTATTTTTTATTATTTTTATAATTTTTTGATTTCTTATTCTGTCAGTTATTAGCAAGTTAAGAATACGCCCAGCGCCATCTGTGGTAATAAAAGTACACTATAATTTTTTTTAAATAAGGGCATTTTCCATTTAAATAACAAAATATCTTCTTTTCCCGTGGGCCGATTGCAATGAAACAAAGCCTATATGTCACGTCAAGCTCAGCCAAATAAATCAGACAGACGGACAAAAATCCCTAAAACCATCTTGATGTGTTCTCTTACAAATCTTACGTCTCCCAAAATTATTGTTGTGAAAATATCTTTAATGTACATGCCAACTTTAGTTTTATTATATGTATCGATAAATACCAAGTAACTATAGTAATTGCTTTCAAGAAAAAAAAAAATAAAGGATTTTATTTTTCTTGGATATTTTTCTTAATAGTGACAAATGTCAACCTCAAATTTGCCAATGTAAAACCGCTGCAGAAAATACTTTTAAACTCTTATCTACATCAATTAGTTTGTATGATGTACTCATTTTTATAAAGATTGTTAGGTTGCAAATAAACAAAGAGTTCATATTCTTTAAAAAAAAATAGAATTTTAGGAACTAAGAGGAATGCACAAATATATACATGAACAGGGGAAACAAGCAGCCAGACGAAACATCCTCCTGCTGTGTGTGTGAGAGAGAGAGAGCTAAGTATGGATTACTAGCTAACGTAGCGCCAAAGAGCACCCGAGAAGACAGATCTTGCTTGTCATCGCAAATGACAAGCAGGGTAGTAACACGCAAACACGATGGTCACAGTAACATGGTGGAGGTTTCTTATCAATGTGGAAAGTATTTGGTTCTGTATCTGACAAGAATTTATTGCGCTGTGTTCATTGGTTATGATTATTACCTGTTATACCCAATTATAAACACGTTAATGTATTGTTGTATTTGGAAATGACATAATTTCTACCCCATTCTCTTTTTCTCTCTTTTCGTCAGGTACGGTTTATTACAAAGATCTGGCATCCCAACATCAGCTCAGTAACTGGTGCCATATGTCTGGATATTTTAAAGGACCAGTGGTAAGTCTCTGGGCTAGTGTCTTATGTTAGAGACTTGTAATACTGTGTGTGTGTGTCTGGATACAGGGCCAACTAAAGAGAAAGCTCAAACCTTTATTCTTGTGTTTTATTATTTCCTAAAATGATGATTATTTTGTAACTGGCATTTTGTATTTGTGGCAATTATGTTGGTAAAACGTAAGACTCTCGGGTTGTGTGTTAGGGCGGCGGCCATGACACTCCGGACAGTGCTGCTGTCCCTACAGGCGTTATTGGCAGCAGCTGAACCAGACGATCCACAGGATGCAGTGGTGGCCAATCAGGTGAGCTTATTTATTATTTATCATATAAATATACTAATGTATATACTTGTGAAGTTTTAAAGTTGCGTAGTTGAATAAGCGAGTCGTTCGGTCTGTCTCTGTGCTTGGATAACGGCCAGGAGAGACTCAGGTTGTCTGTCAAAGATCTCTGTTTATCAACCGCAAAAAATAGAGCTATAAAATGTTCTAGTGAAATCGTGAAGAAAAAAAGAGTGAAAGTTGGACAGATGTTCGTCCAGAGTTGAACAAGGAAAGGTTGCTCAAGTTAAGGGGGGGAGAGAGAGAGTGAGAGAGAGACATAAAGAGAGAATGAGAAGGTGAGCGTGGGAGCATTAGCACCTTAAGAACAGGTCCAAGAGCAGACAGGAAGGGAGCAGCATGGAAGATTTAACACATTAATATCAGATCTATGAGAAAGAGATTTTTTTTATGTATATATATATATATATATATATATATATATATGAGATAATTCCGTTACAATACTAAACTATTTCTCTACACACTTGATCCTGATTGGTCACAAGGTATCGATTTTACTTATATAATAGCAGCAGTGCTGATATAAATAAATGGATGTATTTTTTTTTTAAACATACAAAATTAGTTGTGACCATGAATAGATCTAGAGGATGTATGAAGTGTACAAGGAGCATTCAAGTCAAACTGTGACTTTTGATTGTGCCCAAGACAGAACACAGTTATGAAAGTACTTAAAGCACTTATTCCAGAGTTTTCTTAGTACCCTGGAGCCTTGATCGGACTGCCTTCATGTCTGAAACGCTGGCCTCCCAGGAACTCCCTTAATGGCCCAAATATGGTAGAAATAGCTGGCACCGTGGTCTTGACTGTACGAGTTCGACGAGTTCCTGTAATGTGCAAGTGGCATTGATGAATAATTGTGTGTAAAGTTCCCACAGAAGATGCGTCTCTTCCACAAATTGGCAACCTATCTCTCAATTTTTAAGCATCAGGCGTTCCATCTCAGCTGATTAACGAATATACACTTTTCTTATAAAAAAAAAAATAATAATAATAAAGTTGCATTATTTAAATGTTTTATTGCGGCTGAAAGTCTCATCACCGTTACTGCACTTGAAGTCTTCTGTAAATGTCAGTTGTTTTTATTTAAAAAGGAAATATAATTTGGCTTCATTTCTGAGTAACATACTGCATGGTTGTGTGTATTTAGTATAAGCAGAACCCAGAGATGTTTAAGCAGACGGCTCGGCTCTGGTCACACGTTTACGCAGGTGCACCAGTCTCCAGTCCAGACTACACACGTAAAATAGACAAACTCTGTGCTATGGGTTTTGATAAAGTAAGTATCATGTGCAGTTTATGGTTTCTTGTTGAACACATCTATTTATATCTTATAGTCTTGTTGGGTTTTTTAACACACACACACACAAACTAATGTGGCATAAACCTGATGTCTTCTTCCGTACTTTTTTTTTTTAGAACGCAGTAATAGTGGCACTGTCGTCAAAATCCTGGGACGTGGAGACGGCAACGGAGTTGTTGCTTAGCAACTGAACTGGCAGCACCATGATCAACACCCACGTCCCGATATTCAGATTTTTCCACACCCCTGACTCCACCCATGTCCCAGTCGGATTCACTTCCTATATGGATAAATTGCACCTTGACCCCCCCAACCCACTGCACCTACAAGCCCCTTCCATCTCTCTCTCTCTCTGTCCATTTTACATTGCAGTCCCTTCCTAAAACCCTCACCTATTCATGTCTCCGTTTTCTCACCATATATATATGGTCTTTTTATTTAATGTCGCCATCTCTCACTCTTTTTACCTTTTTGAGTTGATTGTGCCTTTCCCCTTAACAGTATTTCTCCCCTTCTCCCCTTTATCATTTTCATCTTCAGTCCTCCTCATACTGATCACACAATTCTCACCACCATGCTGGACATTTCCCAAAACTGCCCCTCTCTCTGTTTTGCACAATCGCTCAAGCTCTTTTATGTGGAATCTCATTTCTACAATGCCAGTAAATTAATTAAATAAAAATTTTAAACACACAAACACAACTCTCACATGTGACACAGAGAATGTTACCATAAAAGATCAAGACTGGAATACAAACAAACAAGAAAGAAAGAAAGAAAACGAGTAGTTAATGATGTAAACAAGAACCATGCTCTCTGAACAAAGGCTTGACTGCAGAAACAGCAGAAGAGAAAAAAAAGATTTCATCTAAAAACAAATTCATCTGTAAATAAAGCTATTAAAGTCTGTATAAATTAAAGCAATGTGGCAATGCTTTTATTTATTATTGTTTTAAGGAAACGTGAAATAAAAAGAAATGTTTCATGGCTAATACAGCAAGTTCAATTGTACTTAGTGTTTGTTTGTTTTTTTTAAACTCCCATTCTGAGCTAGTTGTCATTTCTGCATGTTAGCTGCAGTATTAAGTCCCTAATGTCACTAGGAAGGCTTTTGGTACATTATTTTTCTAATGTCATTCATCTTTGATATTCTTCAAATGTCAGCTATTTTTTGTTTGTTTGTTTTTACATGTTTACAAAATCAGCTAATTTGCTTTAGGAATATTCTCTAATGTTCCCTGGCTAGCTTGTGGTACTTTTAACGTTATTTAACATAAATGTAAACCTAGCCAAATTATATCCGTATTAGAAAATCCATATTGTTTTGTTTGGGAAACATTTTCCTACTTTGGTTTACTTGTTTTTGTTTATGTTTTGATTGGGGAACATGTTATACCTTACACAAAATGCTTTAAAAATTTTAAATGTTTATTTAATTTATTTGAAATGTTAATTGGCCAGCTTGACATTTTCCAGTATTAGATACAGTAGTTAGCTAGTTATTTGATATTTTCTGAAGTTAAATAACTAGTTTTTTTGTTGTTGTTTTTGGAAGAAATCTTGTAACTTAGCTTGCAATGTAGCTAAATTACTTTAGGAATATATTTTTTAACGTTACCTGACTAAGTTATTTTATAAATATTTTTCAGTGCTAGCTAGTGGCACATCCAGTTACTAGGTTTAGCAGCAATTATACAAATGTTTGCAGATCCAGCCATTTCTATACAGGGTGTATCTCTTAGTGTCTTGGGCATGAAGTAGTTACATTTGGGTTCAGTGAGGTGTGTATAAGTGGTGGCAGATGGTTTTCTGAATACGTGCTGAGACTGTGCGCGTGTGCCAGGGTTCTATAAATTGCGTTATAAAGCTCTTAGTGGGGTGTGTGTGTGTTTTTAAAGAGGGAAGCTTTAGGTAATAATTACTTCTAGTATATTCTTAAGTAGTATATATATATTTTTTTTTTTACTGTTTGGTATGATTTAACAGTTGTTAATTGTATTATGCACATACACATTCACACCTGAGGGGGAGGAAATGAGAGAACCCTGAATAAAGTCAGAGAGAGAGAGAGAGAGAGAGCATGCACAGTAGATCCAGACAGACTGTCCAGACTATAATCCGAGTTGCATGATGGCAAAACTCCCCACTGCGCCACTCTGCTGCCCCTCTGAATTCTCTTTATTAAGTGTGTGAGCGTGTGAGGTAGAACTATATATTACCTAAAATGAAAATCAGTAGCTTCTGTACACTGATGCACTACAGTAGAGCACTGGATCTCTGAAAAAGTTGTAAAATAAAATACATGGACAAAGCAATGAATACTAAAAATAAACTGGTAGTTTAATGATTGGATAAACAAATGGACATCAGGTTAGCTCCTTATCTCTGTCTCCATCACCGTGTTGTCTCCATTGACTGTCTACTGCTGATTGACAGCTGAATGGCGGCACGGCTGGAGTGCACCCGCATCTGGTTTCGGTGTGATGCGATATCGTCTTGCGTCCAAGCACAAGCGACTGGTGAGGTCTCTTTCTGACAATCAAAACATTAGGCTGCAACCCAAACCTGCACTAACTTCCAAAAGAAGTGCACTACAAAGGATGTATGTTACGTTCTAAATTGTAATAGTATACTCACTCACTCTCATCTTCTATACCGCTTTATTCTGTATTCCCGAGACAGGGTGCCAATCCATCGCAGGGCACACACACTCTCTCTCATTCACACACTATGGGCAATTTGGGAAGGCCAGTTAGCCTAACCTGCATATCTTTGGACTGTGGGAGGAAACCGGAGTACCCGGAGGAAACCCACCAAGCATGGGGAGAACATGCACTCCATGCACACAGAGACGGGAATCGAGCCCGAACTGTAATAGTATGTAAGTTAAATCGCAAAAGTGTAGTATATATTTAGCAGTGTGTCATTTGTGGCTTCTTATAGAAGTGCACTAGAAAAATAGGTATGTAAATTATAGTGCACGGTATGTCTTCCTGGGAGCTAATTGATATTCTACTTCCATGCCTCTATATTCCTTATTTATTTCGGTTCTGAGCCATGTCATGTCATGTGGAGCCAAAATATCAGGAACATTTGACCTAGACGTAGCACTTATATGTTGAGCAGTCATTTGGGACACAGCCATTACATCAACAACAGAGTAAAAGGAAACCACCCGGTGCACTGTTTCATGATCTGACTAGCAGCATGCTGGCTTGTGTACAGCGCTGCTTTGATCCATTTCTTCCCTACATATGCTTCCATGAGCTGGATCATGAGCTTCGGTGTTGCAGCCGTGTGCTTTGTGCGACTGTTGACAGAGGGTAAGCGTGTCGTGTTTTCTTCTCTCATCCTTCCATTCTGTTGTGAGTTGACTATACAGTATGTTCTGGTTCATAGCAGTGGGGGCAAATACTTATGCAATTTATATTTTTAATTCAGCAAGCTATGTTGATTTTTCACCCGTACACATCAATATAATGACTGGTTCAGTGTAGGTTTGTGAGATTATCCCATTTACTACTGTAAGTAGATTACAATTCCAGGTTGTAACATACACCTCCAAGGGGAGGGTAAATACTTATGCAAGCCGCTGTATGACAACATCAAGATGAGAGAGTGTGGAGTAAGCGTGTAAATGACGGTGTGTGAGTTTGCATTAAAAAAAAATGTTTTTTTGGTTTCCAGTGGCTCACGCCGCCCAGGGTCACTTTGCGCATCAACTGTTAAATGACCTCATGGAGAATTACTCAAACGCTCTACGGCCCGTGGAAGACACAGACAAAACACTCAATGTCACACTGCAGGTCACACTGTCTCAGATTAAAGACATGGTGAGTACACA
Source organism: Clarias gariepinus (assembly GCF_024256425.1). NCBI lineage: Eukaryota > Metazoa > Chordata > Actinopteri > Siluriformes > Clariidae > Clarias > Clarias gariepinus. The sequence continues at coordinate 25,085,460 of NC_071115.1, read as the reverse complement.
CAGATTCCTATGTTGCTGTATTTTTGGGGACCAGATGCTTGTGTAATATTATGTCCTTAAGTTTAATACATGTGAAATGATCATGGACACCCTTATTATGTCCTCACTATACATACATGCATGATATAATGATACTTCCTATAACATGTCCCCCATTACAGTACATGTCCTGCTTGACCTGGTCCTCACAACATCTTTTATGGTACACATCCTATAGTGAAACCTTATTATACAGCATGTTTGACTCAACCCCCATGACCCGTCCCCATAACCCTGTCCTCAAATGCAAGGTTCTTACAACACCGTCCTTTTGATGCAAACTTTATGCTCTTTATGGTCTTAATGACACAGTCCCCACAATCATATTGTCTATGACATGTTCTCCAAGATATAGTCCTGATTCCATGGTCTTGAAGACATACAGTGCTGTTGGTCTCATGGTGTGCTCATGTCTCCACAACCTGGTCCTTATGATCTAGTTTAGATAGCATGACTTCTATTACATAAATCTCATGCCACTGTCCCCATCACATGCTTTAGACCAAGTGGTCTCTCGCAAATGTCTTTAGGAAACAATAAAGCGAAAATACACACGCGCAGGCATTTCTTGCATGCCCTGCTGTGCTGCTTATGAAATGAAGACACACTCTTAGATAATATTCAGGTATAAACATGCATATAATTATTTACATTATAATAATTAAACGATGATAATAATTAAGCACATTAGAATCAGATAAACCCTAAAATGAATACTTACTCTAACTCATTGTCTATACCGCTTTACCCTGTATACAGGGTCACAGGGGGGCTGGAGCCTATATCAGGAGGGGTACACCCTGGATAGGGCACACACACACACTCATTCACACACAACAGGCAATTTGGGACCGCCAGTTAGTCTAATCTGTATGTCTTTGGACTGTGGGAGGAAACCGGAGTACCAGGGGAAACCCAACAAGCACAGGGAGAACATGCAAACTCCATGCACACAGACCCTGGAGGTGCAAGGTGACAGTCCTAACCACTTAGCCATCCAGTGAAAATGTCGTACTATAAAGTGAAGAATGGCCCGAGATCATAGACTAAGAACAGTAGAATAGTTTTTGTTGAAAAAAACTAAAAGAATTTGCTAAAGTTTGTGTCGATGTAGTTTAACAACGGCACCATTGAATAACCTGATACTAAGGGAGTATGTTTCTCCTTTTACACAGTGTGTGAGAAACAGACAGTCTGCAGTTACATCAGTGTTAATCTTGATCTCTAACTAACCAGGTGTTTCACTAGTCTGCTAATCTCACTATTACAAGGTCAACTCAAGATTTACGCCCAGAATTGTGTTTGTGTGTGTGTGTGTGTGTGTGTGTGTGTAGGACGAACGTAACCAAGTCCTTATAGCGTACCTGTGGATAAGGCAGACTTGGTATGATGCCTACCTGAAGTGGGATAAAGATGAGTATGATGGCCTTGAGGTCATCCGCATCCCCAGCAGCCTGGTGTGGAGACCCGATGTAGTGCTTTACAACAAGTAAAGACATTCAACGCACACATTGGCAGATCAGACCAAGATATTTTACACACATTCAGAAACTGAATACTCCACTATACCACTATACCACTGTCACTTACATGTCTCTGCTACACTATACTACACTACACTACACTATGCAATCATGTGCTGTGTTGCACTAAAATACAGCGTATTACATTATTTTATGCTATACTACATAATACACAATCAGTCATAACATTAATCAGTTGATGGGAACAACGCTGATCACCGACACTATACATTAGCAATCTGGTGGGCAGTGGTGGCTCAGTCGGTTAAGGCTGTGGGTTACTGGGTTACTGATCGGAAGGTCGGGGGTTCGAACCGCAGCATCACCAAGTTGCCACTGTTGAGCCCTTGAACAAGGCCCTTAACCCTATATGCTCCAGGGGTGCTGTAAGCTGGCTGACCCTGCGCTCTGACCCCAGTTTCCTGATTGGGAAATGCGAAGAAAACAGTACAAATAATTGAATATTCTATTCTATTCTGGTGACAGGATCACAGGCACCCAAGGCTCACACATGGCTGTGGCCTAAGGCAATTCTGCCCGATCTGATCCCACAGGAAAGCCAATACATCATAAATCACCAAAAAATTCAAGGCTGGCCACAAAAGAAAGGTATCAGAGCACTCCATCCCCACCCCACCACTGTCACCTGAGCCAAAAGTTGCTGACTCTTTAGCCTCCAAACTTACTAGATCCCAATCTGATCAAGCATCCATGAAATGTGCCGATCAAGTCGAATCCATGGAGGCCTCACTACAGTACGCACCCCATAGCACATGAAGGATCCACTGTTATCATCCTGCACAGCACAACCCAGAGGTCTTGTGGAGTCATGCCCCAAGGGGCCAGAGGCACAAGGGGAACCCAAAACCGAGGCAGTTTTAATGTTAATGGTTTTAATTTTATGGCGGATCAGTGTATATTATTCTATACTGTAATGAACAGATACAGTCACTTATTTATGATACTGTTTTACATTAAAAATTTGCTTTGTAATAAATATCAGCTCTACAATGTATGCTGTAATAACTGTGTGTGTGTCTTTGTGTGTGTGTAGAGCTGATGAAGATTTGCCTAGCCCAGTGGACACAAATGTTGTGCTGAGGTACACTGGTGAGATCACATGGGATGCTCCAGCCATCACCAAAAGCTCATGTGTGGTGGACGTGTCCTACTTCCCTTTCGACAGCCAGCAGTGTAATCTCACCTTTGGTTCATGGACTTATAATGGCAATCAGGTACACACATGCACACACACATAGACATTCAGTAAACCCATGGTGATGTGAGTCATTTCAACCAAATTATTGATTAGTTGATATGGAGACGATATTTAATTTCAAGAGTAATGGTCAGGTGGCCTTTTAAGAGTATAAGAGTGCTTATATTTTTTATACATGCACAGGGACATTTTAGTGTTTGATCCCACTTCGTAGTTCGAAACGGTTAATACGGTATTGTTAGAGACATCATCAGTAGGCATGAAAGACTTACTCATGCAAGATTGCTTAAATGAAAGTTAATGGAAGTAGATGGAACTTGGAACAATAACCTAAGGAATTTTGCCCCAGGTGGACATCACCATGGCCATGGATAGTGGAGACCTCTCAGACCTGGTGGAGAATGTGGAATGGGAGTGTGATGGTATGCCTGCCACCAAGAACGTGATCATGTACGGCTGCTGCTCAGACCCGTACCCAGACATCACATACACACTATTGCTACGCAGACGCTCCTCCTTCTACATCTTCAACCTGCTGCTGCCCTGCTTTCTCATTTCCTTCCTTGCACCACTTGGCTTCTTTTTACCTGCCGACTCAGGTGAGAAGGTCTCGCTAGGCGTCACCGTGCTGTTGGCACTCACTGTGTTCCAGCTAGTGGTGGCTGAGAGCATGCCACATACTGAGAGCGTCCCGCTCATAGGTGATTCTCCATACACACCATCCTGACACAAAATTTGTGATTTATTTTTATTATAAATAAAAAGTACATTAACTTATTAATACTCTTGACTCAGGTAAATACTACATTGCGACAATGACGATGATCACGGCCTCCACCTCTCTCACCATCTTCATCATGAACATCCACTTCTGTGGTGCTGAAGCCAAACCAGTCCCTCGCTGGGCCAAAGTGTTTATCATCGGCTACATGAGCAGGATCTTCTTTGTCTACGAAGTTGGAGAGAGCTGCACCTCACCACTAGCACGGGACAAAGATGCAAACTACCAGAAACAGATCCGTCAACAGAAACCGACCAGGCAGAAGCCAGATCCAACCAGGAACCCTTCAGATTTGCCACCTCCTTCAAATTTGACCTTGGACCCCTGTCTGTTTTGTGGGCCACAGAGTGGTGGGTTCGGGGATGACCCGAAGCTCGTCAAGAACGTCGAGTACATTGCAAACTGCTTCCGGGAGCAGAAACTGACGTCCCTGAAAGTGGCTGAGTGGAAGAAGGTGGCCAAGGTGATGGACAGGTTCTTCATGTGGATCTTCTTTGCCATGGTCTTCCTCATGAGCATCCTCATCATTGGCAAATCGTCATGACCACATAGAGCTAGGTTTACCCAAAATAATGCTTGCTTGAGTGTTTGTACATGCACACACAGACTCTTATACATACCTAACTGTGAGCGGTGTGTCAGATAGCGAGTCTGAAACTTGATGCCATGTGAGTTCTCCTGTTCCTCTCTTGTTCCTGTGGTAGTTATTTGTGCCTTGAGATCAAAATACTGCATAGTTAATGATGGGCCAGAGAATAATAGCTCTAGCAAAGAATGATGGTGCATTCCAGAACACTGTGGTGAACATTATTGGTGTTGCATAGAATCCTGATGACTGGCTGAGAGTTTCACTTTGGGTCCAGAACTCTATTAACATCATAGCTGCTGTCTGCTCTCACGACACAAAGCTCCGCTCCGTCTAAATGTTTACGACTGCAATTACGCAAGCCCTTTGCTCATAAAAATGCTCATAATTGATGATGCTCATAACTGATGATTAGCTTAAAGAAGAATAGAGTTCCAGAACTCCACAATACACAAGATTAATTGTTCCCAAAAATAGTCTACCTTCGGAACACTTTGTGAACAAAGGGCTGAATGGTCTAGGATAGAATGGGCTTAAATGGTTAGGGGTTGAAGATCTCCAGAAGGTTGATGGTTGGCTGAGAGTTTTAGGACAGACCAGTTCCAAAGTTCCAAAATAGAATGTTGATGATCAGCTAAGATGATTGGAGAGTTGTCAAATTGATTGCACATGATTGGCTTACAGTTACAGAATAAAATGTCTACAGTAGGAGTTTCAGAATGACACAAAACAGGTTTGGTTGAAAATTCCGTTATGTATGTAAGATCAGATTAGACTTCCAGATTGGAATGCACAATGATTGGCTGGAAGTTCTAGAGTAAAATACTGGTTAATAACTGGTTACGTGTTCCAGAATAGAATATCTGTAATATCAAGAATAGTATGTTCATGTGTTTAGGTAAGAGTTTCAAAATAGCTTGTTCATGATTGTGCATGAACAGAATGCACTTGATTGTTTAAGATTCCTGAACAAGGTTGATATTTAGTAAAATTTCAAAAGCTAATTGGATTGCAAACTCTGGAATGATGAGTTTCTTAAAAACCAGAACCTGACTGATGACTGGTTTAAATGTCAGATGGATGGTCGAGTGTTTCAGAAAAGCTTGTGCACTAAGAGCTTGAGAATTCAGGGAAGCATAAAAGTTCTGGAACTGCAGCATCCACATGACTTCTTGGCTTGTCTTCATTATGTTTAGCAGCGGTTGGCATCCGCGATGTTGCATTACCACCATTACCTTTATTACTACCATCTTCTGGTCTTGATCTCCCTCATCTTTAGTTTAAATCATCTTTTACCCATGAAATACTTTCTTACGTGCCCTCCGTGCCTTTCCTGTTATTGATTCTCTTTTTTTTAACAGCACATCTGATATGTATGATTTTATTCTCATACACTAAATGGTGGGAACAAATTGTATTATGCTTTTGCCTCCACTAGAGGGCAGCATCATCTTGTACTGGTTATGTCAGTCTCTGTGACATACAGTATACAGTGAACAGATGAAGTATCATGGAGAGAATGTAACCAAGAACAGAGACAAGTGTGTGTCCTGGTGAAGCTTTTACATCTATGTGAAATGTCACCATTTTAGTTTTTTGTTAAAAAAACAACAACAAACAAATAAAAGTAAAATAAAAATGATATTTGACAGTGGACCTGATGTGTAAAGCATTTTATCACATACGTACGTAGAGTGTGTTTAAGCAAGAGTAGGGATTAGGGAATACAGCTGTTCTTTTAAGAACCTGTAACCCGTTTCGCAGCGTGTGGCAGAACGGCGGATTGAAGCTACACACTCTCCAGGCTTCAGTGTTCGAGATTGTCGAATCAGCAGCACAGGATGAAAAGCCGTCTCTAACTGAGCATCTCTCACGACACAAAGCTCCGCTCCGTCTAAATGCTTACGACTGCAATTACGCAAGCCCTTTGCTCAATCAGACTAGATTTACTTCCAAATGGCCAATGAATCCTGTCATTATACGATGCCAGGCCCACATCTGGAGCACGCTGATAGGAGATGCACCTTGACTGACCATCTTTATGAGCGAGAAAGAGACAGAGACAGGGAATAGTTTATGATGAGCCGCACCTTTCCTCCTGCCATTAGACCCTGGCTGCCAGCAGAAGAGGTTCTTTGAACCAGAAATGGTTTAGATTTATTATTACTGCTAGTTCGAGCATTTTCATTTAGATTTGCTGACGTCGTTTTGAGTAACAGGACCTTAATTTTAGAACGCTTTAAATTTTTAATCCCACAACTAAACACCATTATACACACACATTGTACAAGTACAGTGCAAGCTTTTTCATATATACAGTACTAACACCTTGGGTCAGAGGATGAATTGTGTAACTGCGTGTCTGTAATGAGATGCAATATCACAAAGGGCTTTTGTATAATTTTACACGCATAAATTAGATGCTTAACCATTAAGCTGCCAATTTAGTCTTTTTTTTTTTTTTTTTTTTTACTAATGGATGGAATATTAAGGTTGCAACTAACTGCAGTCCTGCTGTTAATCATAATATTGCTCTTAACAGTAAAACCGAAATGAAATCCAATGCTGATTTGTAAATACAAAGTAAATCCACGTTCACATGGGACTCAAGTAAACAGTTTAGTCTATTGTTAAAGAAAATATGGAAATGAATTGAACCTCCAGAGTAGTTTGTGTTAAATCAAATGGGGTGTGTGTGTGTGTGTGTGTGCTCATTTTACTGGGGAAAGGCAAAATAAGAAAAAAAAATTGTCCTGAGACTTTTTACCGTTTTATTTTCTACATTCTAGAACAATACAGATTTTCTTTTTTCAAAATGATAAAATAACATATATGGCATTAGGTAATTATGTATCAACAACAACAACAGTCAGTTATTATTTTAAGACACAAAGGTCAGCCTTCCTGGAATAATTCTTGCAAGAACAGTATTGTCAAGTGCATTTTGTAAAACTGGTTCTCATGCAGACCTTCTCAGGAAAGCAAGACCAAAACTCTGTACGTTTTTAGTCCAAAGACATGCAGAATAGACTAATTGGCATTCCTGAATAACACCTTTTGTGGGCGGGTGTTTGTGTTTGTGTGTGTGTGTGTGTGTCCTGCAATGGATTGGCAGGGTGTGCCTTGCCTTGTGCCCAAAGTCTCCTGGGATAGGCCTCAGGCCCCCCGATGCCCCTTTACATATAGGTTAAGAAGATGAATGAATAAATAATACTAGTAATAATAACACAATAAAAAATTACATCAAGTTTTACAGAGACTTTTCCACTGAGTGATACATTCTTCTTTGTCTTTCGGCTATACCCTTTCAGGTGTCGCCACAGCGAATCATCTGCCCTTGTCTAACCCTATCCTCTGTATTCTCTTCTATCAAACCAACTAACTTCATGTCCTCTCTCACTGCATCCATAAATATTATCTTTGGTCTTCCTCTAGACCTCCTGCCTGGCAGTTCCAACCTCAGCATCCTTCTACTGATAAATTCACCATCTCTCCTCTGAACATGTCCAAACCACCTCAATCTGGCCTCTCTGACTTTATCTCCAAAACATCTAACATTCATCCATCCTCTGATGAACTCATTCTTAATCCTATCCATCCTTGTCAATCCCAAAGAGAACCTCAACATCTTCATTGCTGCTACCTCTAGCTCTTTTCTTCAGTGTCACTGTCTCTAAGCCGTAAAGCATCGCTGGTCTCACCACTGTCTTGAACACCCTTCCATTCACTCTCGCTGATACTTTTTTGTCACACAACACACCTGACACTTTTTTCCACCCATTCCAACCTGTCTGTACAGGCCTCTTCACCTCCTTTCCACACTCTCCATTGCTCTGGACCGTTGACCCTAAGTACTTAAAGTCCTGCACCTTCATTACCTCTGCTCCCTGTAGCCTTACCATTCCACTTAGTTTCCTCTCATTCACACACATGTATTCCGTCTAACTACGGCTAACCTTCATTTCTCTTCTTTCCAGAGCGTACTTCCACCTCTCTAGATTTTCCTCCACCTGTTTCCTGCCTTCTCTACAAAGCACAATGTCATCTGCAAGCACTATTGTCCATGGAAACTCCTGTCTAACCACGTCTCTCATTCTGTCCATCACAATAGCAAACAAGAACGGGCTCAGAGCCGATCCTTGATGCAGACCCACCTCCACCTTGAACTCTTCTGTCCAGGGGCGTAGATTTAGGGTGGACAGAGGGGATGTGTCCTCACCAATATCCTCCGACCATTAAAATGTCCCCACCAATAATTTAATCCACTTAAAAAAATCGTGCTGTCAACATTAACTCCAGACTTCCTCACAACATTAAATACTTTGATTTGTTTTGCCCTGAGATTTCACATAAAAACAAATTTACATATCTTTTCTGATATAAATATTGTTTGTTGGGTTTTGCTTGTTTGGTTACATTAATTAATTGTTGATTTATCATTTTTTTTTCGGGGTTGTTTGTTACACTATTGTATTTTTGTATTTCTGTAGCAAAAAATAAATAGATAATAATTAAATACATTTAAAAATATACATAAAATAGTTAAATTTTTAGTAATTTTCTTTAAAATAAACAAATGAGGCCTCCAATTATTAATGTACATATACTTTCTAGTGTAATTTTTAAGTTTGGTATTATTTGTTTGTTTGTTTATATAATACTTTATCCATGTGTTTTCTTTTAATTTATTTATTATGGTATTATATAGAACTATTTATGTAATATTTATTTATTTATTAAATACCCAAACAAACAAATGCAAACACATATTTTTCAAAAGTAGTCTTTATTTTTTACATTTTCATAGTTACAACATGGCTTTGCTCACTCACTGACTTCAGCAAATAAGTTCCCCAATAAATACATAAAAAAATGTAAACTAAAAACCAAATCCGTAAAACCTTTGTTGCATAATCTTACAATCCGTTACAATCATAACGACTTATCTAATTTGCATGAAGTTACTATGGTAATAAGACCCCGCCCCCGTGTCTTACGGTCCTGCGGACACACACGCCCCTTTGCATAGCGTTGCCATGGTAATCAGAGCTTCCCGTTCCAGCGCGTTTATTCCGGCTTTAGGAATTTATTAGCGAGTTAGCAGAGTTCTAACAAACAATTTACACAACAAAGAAAGCCAAAGAACATATTTTAAGTTTTTTTTTTTTAATATCGCGCGGAAGAAGAAAAAGTCAGGCAGAGATTTAAACAAAACAAAATGTCGAGACACGTCCAGTGACGCCGATATCAACCAACTGACAGCGAATTCGCGTGAACGTTACCGTTTTAAATATTAAATATTAATCTATGTAGTGGAGTATGTGAGCGCGCACATCTACACGAAAGATTCACACCTTCTCGGAAAGATTTCTTCTGAAAGTTTGGTGAGTATATACACACACACACACACACACATTGTACAACTCTGCCGCTGAAACGGAAAGAATTTGCACTTGACTCGGGTGTCATGAATTTGACTCAGGTAAAAATACCAACAGTATGGCTTAGTTACTGAGTTCATGTGTAACGTGACGTCATAAATCATACATGAGATATTTAATAATAAGTCACTACACTGATTTTGAGATTGGTAATTGGATGCAAAACAATAACAATAAATACATAAATAAAATATCAGTCATTTGAGCTGACATCTGTGCTGCTGTTGGTCACGTGAGCTCCATGATTATTCCTTGTTCACTATTGTTGTGTCACACTTGTATCACCCTTACTCTTAGTCTTCCTTGGCTTTTACTTTATTAACAACATTTGCATTAAAACCAGCATTAAAACCCGTCATTGACTGGAAAAAGGTTTGTGGAAATATTTAAACGGTTAAAGCTAAAAATAAGCTGATCAGCTTTAATATAATCAGTGATATTTTTTATTCTTGTCTTGTAAAAAAAACGCCTCCAGCGCGTTAGAATTCACTTATACCACTTCAGCGCTGTTATTTCACCAGTAAAAATATGAACTGATCCCAGTACAAAATATTTATTTGAACTTTTCTAATTAATATCTATTGGTGCAGGTGTTTGTTTACATTAAGGAAGTATCTTATTAGTAGCTTATTGTAAAGTAGATTATAAAATCTGGCGCATAACTGTTCATAACATCGCTTTTACTCAACATTTTTATTTTACTTATGGTGCAGGTTAAACTTCAGGCAGATACCAAAGTACTGCAAAGGTTTTATTAAATTGTGTCCAGACAGCTTTGCATGATGCTGTGATAATTTAGCACATAACTGTTCATAACATCGCCTTTACTTAACATTTGATTTAAGAGCATAACACTGCGCTCTTCCGCCAGGTATTTTACATGCCCTCACCGCGGACTGCTGCTGATATGTTTGCTTTAATGACTCCTTTTATCTCATAGTGGCGCTTCACATTTTTGCTCATCAGAATCTGGTTCTAAACTTACTGCAGGAGGACTAAAAAAATATTAAAATCTGTCTATTCATTTTTGAAGGTTCAGTTTTCATAGTCTACTTGCCTTTTTTGGAGTAAGCCATGCTGTGTCACATTTTCATTAAAAAAAAAAACACTAGATGATGTGAAGTAATCTGGCACATACAGTAACTGCTCATAACTTCACTTCTACTCAACACTTTAATTAGAGCCCAAGCACTATGAAATCAGCCCTATGTAGTTATAGTGTGTGAGAGTCCGCTTGTTTTTCTAAGGATTTTTTTTTTCCAACATCATTTTTGGGGTTTCCTCCCAAAGTTTGAAGATATGCAGGTTAGGCTAATTGGCGTTCCCAAATTGCCTGTAGTGTGTGAATGGGTGTGTGAGTGTGTGTGCCCTGCGATGGGTTGGCACCCTGTCCAGGGTGTACCATGCCTCGTGCAATAATCCTCCTGGGATAGGCTCCAGGTCCCCGCGACCCTAAATACTGGATAAAGCGGTATAGAAGATGAGAGAGTGAGTGAGTGATCATTTTGGGGGGGTCTTAACATGGTCAAAAAGTTATGAAAATTGGCAAATACTGTGGGTTTGAATCTGCTGCCATTAGGATGCCTGAAAGTTTGGACCCTGAACCACGCCCACACCAGATTTTGCTGCATAGCTCATACACACCTGCATGTATGTACATGTAACACGGTACACATTTAGAGCTCATTGAACTGAACAACTCTACTCAACAGTAAGTCCTTGAGTTATTTCATGAATATTTAATGAATTTTGATGTACTCCTTCTAGGGGATTTATGTAGTTGCCACATCAAACCAAGCCTATGTGATTTCAATACATTGAGAATGCAAAATTGTGGAGGGATTTTTGATATCTTAAACAGGTCAGCTGTGATTAAGTAGTTCAAAACTTTCTGTGTGACATTATAGTGAGTGACATCATTGAGTGATGCTTTTTTTCCAGCATCTGGGTCTTTTTGGAGGTCTAAACGTAATTCCCCATTTTTCTAAAATTTTGTCATAATAGTTTTTGTCAAAAGTTTTTCTGAGACTGATTTATGATCCTCCAATGTATGAAATCTAAAGATATTATTGAAATAGCGAGTTCTAACTAATTTAAAGACAAAACCTTTATTTACTTACACAAAAAAATAACAGCTTTAAATGACTTATGTGAAATGCACTGCCTGGCCCCCCAAAAAAAATCGCCATTTCAGAATGTACTAAATGACCAGGTATCACAGTTTTTTTTCTCTGATGGCATGGCCATATTCCAGGACTCTAATTTTGGAAGAGTGGTTCTGGGAGCGTAAGGAATTTTTACACTTTTTTTTTTTTTATTTCTTTGCTGTAATCCAAGCTAAACGTGTCTGAATGAAATCTTCGCATGTGCAACTTTGTCCAGGCAGTGTATAAACCAAGCAAAGCAACCTAGACTTAATTTAGTATACTTTTGTCTGGTGGTTACATTACGCTGGATGGTATTAAATGAAAAAAAATTTAATTGGCCTGTCATTGTGGCATGGTTAAGTTTTTTTGCTGTTTACCTGCTAGGATTCTCTTGATAGAAGAGTTGACTGATTTTTGTTTAATAAACTTTATTAACACTTTTAAGCGCTAGTGCATCACCAGCTCATGTGCGTGTACTTAATCCTATTTCCTTAATCCTATAATCCTATATACTGTAATTTGTGTTTGGTGTCTTTCTCCGCCTGATCCAAAGAGGACAACCGTGCCAGAATGGTGAAGCAAGCTGCTCCTCGTCGCGCTTTGTCTCACTCCTTCAAACATTCACCCCGAACAGAACTCTCATCACCGTTAACGCCGTGGAACTCCCCATCACCTCCGGACCTGGGTCATGACCCCTGCTCCCTTCTAGAGTGGAATCCGAACAGCATTCCCGACCATGTCTACCTTGACGCTGCTGCCATTTTCCAAAACGCTCAACAGGACAAATCTGCCGCTCACCGAATCATCAGCTACGGAAAGAAGTCGAAGGTTACACTGTTGAAGGTCAAGGATGAGGTTTGGCAGCGAACAGCCTACGAGCTGGCCTTCAGCACGCTCAAATGTAAGTGTATATTAATGCATCTCATTTGCTTGTCCAATCAGTTTTTGTTGTCTTATTACTACTACTACTAATAATAATAATCCTAACACTATATTTATTTGAACTGGATGTACAGTATTGGTGGTCTCTCTCGCTCTTGCTGCATCTATCTCTTGTATGCACTTTCACCAAATTGGTCTTTGTTAACATAATTTCTCCGTTATTTATATTTCCATATAAAGTAGCCGAAGGTAATTGGTTACCAAGGATTACCCTCTGCAGTCTTGAACAAAACTCATGTTGTTTCTCAAGTGCAGTAAAAACACAGCACAGGGAAAAGTGCAGCAAGATTGGTTGGTCCAGGGAACAAGTTAACTTTGATATATATTCGATTTATTTCACATGGATAAGCGGCCATGCAGTTCAAAGCAAATCATATGAATGTGTGGTTTTGCCATTTGACGTGTCTGTAGCACCTACAGTGTGCACAAGGTCTGTCAAAAAGTGTCTTGCCTCATTAGAGGTTTGGATTATGCCTAGATTATCTGGCAGTCTCACTTTCTCCAATGAAGGCAAAGAGACACGTGGCATCCATACTGCCACTGCACATGTTCTCACGCTGCTAAGTTTCATGGCATCAGTGATCAGAAGCCGTCATCATGGTCTGCTTCTAAAGCAGGTATTTCATCAACAGATAAAATGGAGTGGGGGATATTTAAAGTTTGTCTGTCCATCCATCCATCCATCCATCCATCCATCCATCCATTCATTACATCATGTTATTTCTGCACTATATTAACCATAGCTGAGCAAGCCCTTGATTTGTGAAAAGAGCCACACCTACTCTTTTCCTTACTGGAAAACCAATATGGATAAAGTGATCCTTACTATAACACACACTCGGCATAAATTATCTGAATCTGCTGACTGGTTTGTTGGCCCTCACATGTTTGCACATGCGTTACGGGAACGTAACATGCTTTCCGTTTAAATAAAGGACTGATGTCTCATGTAGAGGAAGTATTTCACTCCCACTGAGGGCTTTGACTGTTAATCAACAGTATTCAAAATGTTGTAATTTTTTGGAGAAACTTTAGAGGTTTGTGTTTTTTTCACTTTTTATCTGAAGTATGGAAGAACACACATGCCATAGGGTGGACGATATGACAATAATAATACAGCTTGTACGCATATAGTTTCTGGTGTAATATGGAAAATAAGTCAGTTTTGGTTGGTAGTTTTTGTAAAGGTGATAATTTTCCTAAAGCAGCATGCCTTCCATCTGTTTTACCTCCAGTTCACCAGCACTTAAACTTCTGTCTGGTTCACAGATGGCACAGAAGGTGCATTTATAGTATGTCGGTATAGGGGCCTGTTCCTGGTGTGTTTGGTAAGTCAGCTCTCGTAAAAATACCCTTTTAGGAACCTTTTCCACCGGATTGTAAAATCCGTCTCCTTGGTTATGGCAGCTACGAGTTGTCACTACCAGAGACTGAGTGCATTCCACAAGGGGCGTGCTTATGTCCTGAGCCTGATTCGATGAGAATTTTAGTGGCAGATGTTTATGTGTTAGCTGCTTGGGCTTCAGCTTGGGCTGTGTGTGTGTGTGTGTGTGTCCTGGACAGATTGCACTCAAGGTGTCAACGGCAGAGTGAAACGAGTTTTGATAGGTTGATTGAGGAGAGAAGTAGGAAAAGGCTGGCGTGCCCAGGAGGAATCCCATTACCCACAATGCGGCAAATCAATTTAGCCAATGATCTGCTGTCTGGGCAGCCCAAGGCGAGTGGGAGCTCGAGAATAGTGGAGGAGTGATAAACGCACAGATAAAAGAGATTAGAAGCGGACGTGGTAGAAAAGTAGAGAGATTTTGAGATAGGAGGAGGAAATGAACGCATCCATTAGGCACACCTGGTATTAGTAGGGGCTTTACGCTAAACCCACATTTCCCAGGACTCCATATTCATTAAGCAGCATTTTACAAGTGAAGCTTTTCCGATTCATTAATGCAAGATTGCATCTTTGATGCTGGAGTGCTGACGGTTTTCATAAAGTGCTGTTTATGTAAGCGAGCAAGAATTTTACATAATACTATATGATACTCATCTCATCTACAGGCGGTGGTGGCTCAAGTGGTTGAGCTGCTGATTGTAGGGTTGGGGGTTTGAGGTCTGGGTTTGCCTCTGTTAGGTGCTTGGGCATTTCCTAAATCCTGTACAAACCAGCCACTGGTCACAAAGCCCAGTCAGGAAATGGGGGAGTTGTACCTGGTGTAAAACCTGTGCCAGATAAACTGTCCCATGTACGTAAATGACTTTGGTGGCGCATTCATGGGTGTTCCTTTACAGCCTCTCTTTCATCTTTTTGTTACAAAGTTAGAAAGCTACAGTGCCTTTTTTCATATTTTTCGCACTTCAATGATTGAGATCACCAAATTTTAATATTACATGTGTAAAAACAAAATGCAGTTTTTAAATGATGCTTCTTTCATTTATTAAGGCAAAAAAGCTGCCCAAGCCTGCCTCGCCTTCACGTGAAAAAGTAATTGCCAGTTATGGGTGGCACTACCAGTTGTTAGGCTTAGGGGGCAATTACTTTTTCACATAGGGGCAGGCAGATTTTTTCCCCTTAATAAATTAAATAATTTAAAAACTGCATTTTGTTTATCCTCGGGTTATCTTTATATTCTTAATATTATATTAAAATTTAATATAAAAATACTTTTTCAGAGTAATGCAAATACAGAGTATATTAATGTAAACCTTATAAACAGAATACTGTCTAAAATTTAGTCAGCACATGCTGCTTAATCAGAATTTCACTTACGAAACATCTCTCTTTAGTTTTTGCACATTCATGATTCACAGTCTAGTACTAATACATGTCAGATAGAGGGCAAAGGTGGGAGGGGCTTGTTGTCATGAAATGGACATTAGAAAGCTTTCAAGATTAGACTACACAGCAGATATCTTTTGCAATCTGTCAAGTTCCGTGTGTGTGTATGTGTGGATCATCAGGGACTCAGGGAGGATGATAAGGCTCCTATCGATTGTACGCTGAACACATTTAAATAAGACGACACACCTGGGAAAGGCCTAATCACCCCATCACCCCATATCTGCAACAACGCAGAACCAAGCTCTAAAATCAATATGGCCGTCAGACACACACACACACACACACACAAACACACACACACACACACACACACACACACACACACACACACACACACACACACACACACACTGGGTTTACTATTTGGTTGGGGTTCTTCCTGTTAATTAGTTATTCCTGTTGCTTATGAGTGCTATCCCTACACCCTACCTACCCCTACGCTTGATTTTACTTTGGAGAAAAAAGCAAGAACTTTCAAAATTCTGTATCGGTATAGGCATATCGTGGATCAAGGCTCGGGTAGCTCAGTGGTAAAGCATTAGACGACGGTTCAGAAGCCACTTGGTGGTTGTGTTCAAATCCCACAACCACCAAGTTGGGCCCTTGATCGAGGCTCTTAACCCTCAACTGCTTAGGTGTATAATGAGATAAAAATGTAAGTCGCTCTGGATAAGAGTAAATGTAATTTGACTGAAACAGTATTTCGTGAGTCTGGCTCGAACTAACACATGCAAAATCTTAGGCCCTAGCTCCTAATGAACCAAGTTTTGGTCCTTCAAATCTATAGGGGACACGCCCACATATTCTACTCATGAATCAAGAATGTGACAACACAGTGAACATTGACAGCTATTTTCTCCCTAAGGAACCCCTAGTATAGAGCTGGGAATTGCTACCCTAGGGTACTCGACCCATGCTTTCAGAATATGTAGGCAAAATTAGGCTGCAGTGTCCTTAACACTCCAAATGGATGACTTTCCAGAGGTAGATATTCACTTTAAAATCCTACTTTGTCAGACCACAATCTTTCACAGAGGTCTATTATGCTTTATTGCTAATCTAGGGTAAAGATTTTGGCCAAATGCAGGACTGGCCACCTTGAGGCATTAACACGGGAGTAATAGTCATCTGAAAAGTGTCCCTGGTGGGAAAAAAAAACATCCTTTTCTTTTGGCAATTTTCATGAGAGAAACACACCATGTGGGCAATTAATGAAGGTAATAAGATTTTTATTATTATTACTATTGCATGAATATCCATATCCAAATATACATTGTGCTTCTCTGTCCATCTCCTTCACTATGTAAAACTTGCTCTTTATAGCGGACGTTTTTGCCTCATTTCTGTATATACAATAAATGTACTGTATGCGCAGGTACATCCAGTCTCCTGAGGGAATAACTGAGGAATTGCATCTGGCATTGCGCTCATCTATTACTTCATGAGGGTTGTTTTTCTCTATTTGCATACATTTGTTTCGCTAATCTGTGTGCATGCCAATTGCAAGGAAATAAATGTATACACGTCCCATAATGATTCCATAACGATACTCCTAGGCAACTCTGTGCAATAAGCTAAATCTATTTTTCTCTGAAATTTAAATCTCTGCAGTTATCAGGAATCTGCGAGAAACATTTAGCAGTTTGTCGAACCCATCTGCACCATTTTCCAGCTCAAGTCAGTTAATTTCCTATAGATGTGAAGACATGAAGTTTGTTTGCATTGTAAGTCATTTTTGCCTTTAACCCCTATGTATAAACTAGTACAAATACATACTGTACATTAACATATAGAGATGAAATAATACTGTAGTATTGGTTGCAAAATAAACCTAAAAATAGGCTACCTACAAAAAAAATGGCCTGTTGGACTAGAGATTAGAAGTGTCCCTGGGGAGCAATTCCCAGCCATACAGTTTACCAGGATCCCTTGTGGTGTCAGAATTCCCTATATTTTGGCATTCGTGATTCACAGGGCTCCAGATGGCGAATGAAATGATCCTCGACGCACCTGGTTTTCGTTTTACGACTAGTTTTACTCAGACAGTTGGCAGTGGCGATCGTGACCTGAAACATAAAGTATGAAATAGTACTGATACAGTAAGTGTGTTAGCAGCGGTGTGGTCGTCCATGTTCCTGAGTGCAAGTTAGTCCTCATTTATGAGTCCTCTTATTATTCCAGTAATCAGAACAGTAAATCAGACTGTTAAACCATAGTACATTCGTGAACATTTTGCACACACTCTCGTTGTTGAACACAGCCTTGCTGTACTATCACGTTTCCCTCTGTCCTTCCGTCCCCTCTGCACAGTGAATGGATGCACTTGGATGCACACACTGGCAAGCAGTTGATGAAGTGAATGGAAAAACAACAGAAGAGATTAACTTACCATTTCCTTTGGAAGTATTTTCTGATCCGTTTTAAATTTATTAATGACTATTAATCTGCGGAATATATATTTCTTTAGTAATGACAGGATGCACCGTGTACATTAATTAAATTACTTATATTCCCAAGCTATACTGTATACATTTGAGTACTATAAGTTCTGTAAGCTATTGTTTTTTTTTTCTTTCAATATTCATTCATTCATATTCTATCGCGGGGGGCCTGGAGCCTATCCCAGAAGACTTTGCCACAAGGCAGGATACACACTGGACAGGGTACCAGGCCACACACATGCACATGTCATATAGCTTAATCTGCATGTCTTTGGAGTGTGTGAGTAGCGCCATCAAGCATGGGGAAAACAAACTTTACACACACAGACCCGAAGCACGAATCAAACCCTGAACCTGGAGGAGCGAGGGCACAATGCTAACAACTTTGCCCCGTGCTCCATCTTTCAATATATATTAACTGCTTGAAATTTCCACAGTAGCAGAAACAGGTTCCCCTGGTAATCTAAGCACCTCAGATACCTGTCGCTGCTACTGTGGAAATTTTACACACCTTGTTACTTGACTGAAAGGGTGAAACTTTGGCTTTGAAATTTTGATTTGGCTTTTAAATGTTTTCGGTTTAGGATCCAAAAGGATTTATGTTTGTATAGAGCCTTGATTCAGGTGTGTGCTACTTCCATTCATTTTAACTTTAAAAGTTAGTTTTTTTTCCCCTACAATTTTCCGTGTGAGATTTTGCTTCTGCAATAAAAATGAATTTATTAGAACGCACCTTAACCAGGGGTGCCAATAATTGTGGAGGGCACTGTATATATATATATATATATATATATATATATACTTCTAAAGAGGTGATTTAGAATTACATAGTGGCACAATGAATTGCTTAAGGATATTTACATTCATATCACTTTCAAGCATGCACGAATTTGTCACACTACACACACGTACACACACGTACACACACGTACACACAAATGCACAGATGCCATGCCACAGTGAAGGTAAGGCGTGTCAGGCATCGTAAACGTTGCGTGTATTGATCTTACGATCTTGTGATTATCATAATGTGTGTGTTTGTGACAGGGTGTCAGATTAAACTGATAGTGCTATGGAGACTCAGCAGGGTTTCAATGAGGCCTTCTCTCTCTCTCTCTCTCTCTCTCTCTCTTATTTATTCTAACTTTCAATCTTTTTTCTCACATTTCTCTTATAAACTATATAGGAGTCATCTTATAAACTATATTCAGTATAGGAGTCATCTCTAGAGCATGCTTAGTTTTCCGCACATGCACACCTCCCCTGCTTCGCTCGTTATTTACTCCCGATTTAAATGGCATGCAAATGAGCACAGGTGCCGATCGATTCGATCGGACGAACGACCTTTAAGGCTGTCCATTTGTCTCCCAGGAGCATGATAGCTTTTTTTATGTGTTTATTAGCTTATTTTTTTAAATTAATTTTCATGTCTCAGCTTTACCCGTCTGGCAGTATGTTGCATATTTATATACATGGCTGTAGTATATCACTATCCTCAACATAGGGCTATGTTGTGATATGGTCGCCATATTAAAGCACTGCCAATATTCCTGTTGAATAAAACATGATAGGGTGTGCTGCTAGGAGTGTAATCCATGGCTGTGTGGTGTGATGCAGCCCAGTGAGAAATTGACTAACTGCTACCAATCTGAAGTTGAATGATTTCCAATAACAGCACATGGCAAATAGGTTTTTTCCTCTTACACCTTTTTTTTTTGGAGATGAAAAAAAACCCGACAAAGATTGACACGTGTTACTACACAAGACATGTCCACAAAACTTCACCAGCCTCTTCTTGTTTTCTTCCCCTTGATTAAGTAATAAGACAAAAAAAACACACCTGAAACTGGAAACTCCTTTTAAAAATGTTAACTTAACTTTTAACTTTTTGAATCTTTTACCATATCAACCCACTTTATACTGCGTAAACCTGTACTTTTCTAAAATTTCCACTATGTAGTTTGATGGTTCACCAGGATATAGATATATATATTGTGCAAAATTTTGTAATGGTAAGAGATTTCTTTAAAGATGAAAATCAGAGAAAGGTATTATTGAAATAATTAACATTGATTTTAATGGCATGACCTTAGCCTGGAATTCATACCCTTCGAACTTGGTAAGTAGTGATAGTTGGACTTCTTAGAAAGTGTTAGTTTAAAAGTGAACTGTATTCTTTATCCTGTACAAGCAGTTATAAACTTCGAGTCCACTTGTCCACTTAGAAGGAACAAAATCAAAGCAGCGGTGAAATCATGTAAGTGGTATCCTTCCAGTGTGACTCTGGCTCTCTTCCGGGATTTTATGAAGATATACATACATATACATATTAAAACGATATACATCATTACCTGGTTCCTCAGTAGTGAAAGCAAAGTGCTACTGAGCCTCTAGGAATTGAGGAGTGTGGATATTTAAAATGGTTGATGATGCTTATTCCATGGGGTTCTGAAGATCCGAGAGCGTAATCAAGCTTGCTCTTACAGCGTTGCTCCCGTAAGAATGACTAGCGACACAACTGAGATGTCACTAATGTAATGTCCATTGCTGTTGAAGTGTCGCATCGCTGGAAAGAAGTAATGCTTCACTCCGATGGCACAGAGGTACTCTTTAAAAACGATCAGTTAGTAACGGCTTGGTTTCTCAGATGTACAACTGATTACATCTCTTGCAGGAGAGACAATAAGCTCTGCCTGCGATGACAGATGAGAAGTAATGAGAACCGCTTTCCATGATCCATGCTTCCTGGTTTGAATCGCCTGGTTTTGTAACTGCTTGATTCCGCCTTGGTTTTATTCTTTGTAACCAATTTTAGTTAGTTTGTTTGTTTTTCCGATACCTGTACTTGATGTTTTTTTTTTTATGTTTCCTGGTTTAAATGTTTTGTTTTTTGGTTTTCCTCTGGTTCCATAATACTGTTTTAAGTAAAGTTTTCCGGTTTCTGTTCCCTTGTGTGGTGTGGTAGTGGTTAGTAATGTGGCCTCGCACCTCCAGGGTCAGGGTTTGATTCCTGCCTTGAGTCTTTGTACATGGTGGGTTTCCTCCAGGGACTCCGGTTTCCTCCCACAGCCAACAGACATGCAGATTAGGCTAATTGATGTTTTCAAAATTGCTTGTGGTTCGTCTGAATGAGCATGTACTTATGTGCCCTGTGATGGCTTGGCACCCCATCCAGGGTGTACTGTACCCTGCTGCATTTGTTTCCTTGTTTATGGTTTAAGAGAAGTGTCATCTGTGTATAATGGTTTCCCTGTTTTCTCATTTTCTGTTTCTGTATTTTCTGTCTGTCTTTCCTAGTTGAAGTGTTTTGTGTTTGTTCTCTGTTTTTTTGTGTTCAACTTTTTTAATGTTCTGTGACTCCTGGTTTCAAAATCATAGCTTATGTTGTTTGAATCAAACTTTCTATTTTTGTATTTCTTGTTTTTTATTTTGTATTTCCAGTTTTTATGTTTCCTGGTTTGTGTTCTTTGTTCCTAGGTGTATTTTTCCCCTTGGTCTCAGTGTTTGCATGTGTATTTTTTGGTTTCTGGTTTCTGTGTTTATGCTTTAAGAGAATAGTGTTTCTTGATCTATTTGATTGGATCCATCTGATTTAATTTAACACTGTTTCTTAGATTAGTCTCTTTGTTTTAGTCTTTTGATGTTTAAGTGTTCTGTAATTCCTGGTTTTCGATTTGCATATTATTTTATTTCTGCCACACACTGGTGGAATAAACATGATGTTCTTGCAGTCAGGTGGTGGAAAAAGTGCACTGCTTTTCAGACAGTGAAGTGTCTAAGGCGGTATGGTGGTCCAGTGGTTAGCACTGTCGCCTTGCACCTCCAGGGTCCGGGTTCGATTCCCGGCCAGACTTGATTGCCGTTTCTGTGTGCATGTCCTGCATCTGGTTAACAAATGCATCCCCCTCCCAGTAGGGGGTCACCTGCTTTGTCCCGTCTGTTTCCAGCTCTGGAAGAGGCCCCAAGTGTCCCTGCAACCCTGTCCAAGGCTAACCGGTATGGAATCTAAAAGGATGCTTCTTTCCATTTTCTCATCTGCATATTTTTTGGTGCTAGATGAACCAGAAACTGTGCTGAAGATACAAAAATATTGAACGTGTTGCAAGGCTAACATCACCATATTATTGGGTCACATTTTTTTTGTCGGATTTTATGTTGTGTTTCCCATGAGGACTGTGAGGGATCTAAGGCCTGCCAGGAATTCAAGGCTTTTTAGGAGAAGAGCTTAGGCTGGATAAGTGCCTGCAGCGGGAGAGAAAACAGAAAGAAGCGGTTTTTACGGCCGTCTTGCCCTTGAGCAGTACAATGGTGTCTCTGCGTGAAGCGCTTCAGTAAATATCAGCCTGCTTGTGATGTATAATCGTCAAGCACTTCTAAAGAACCTGATTAAAAGTCTGGCCTAGAGGGCCGTGTGTGTGTGTGTGTGTGTGTGTGTGTGTGTCTGATGCAGCAATAGATAGAGAATGTTTATGGGGTGGCAGGAATGGGTTGATATACTGAATGTGTGTGTAATGAGTACAAACCCTAAAGATAAAAAAGAATAATGGACCTGAGATGTTGTATTCATCTGTCACTGCCTGTTTTTCCTTCTTCCCTGTCTTTTGCTGTTGGTATTTTGTCCTCTCATTTATCACTGGCCTTCTGTAGCATTCTTGAGACCCAGCCAGCTCTGAACTCTCACATCCACATTCGGACACAGTTTCAACGGCTTGTTTTCCTCTGGAGTCTCCTGGAGGCACGAAATTCCTGTAGCCGTTCGCATTTTAAAAATCCGCACAACAGATAGATAGTATAGTGTGTGCTCTAGTGGGTGGAGACAATATGTAGTTGAATATCATGTTTCCCGCTTTTACCATTCAGTGTTTCATGATGCTTCCTGATTATGCTTTGAGAATGCTTTGGAATCTCAAGGTTACTTAAAGCATCAGTGCAGGTATTATAGTTTACTAAAAACATTTTGGTGGAATAAGGAAACTAAATGTGAATGAAAGTGTGCGTAGTGCGCAGTGATGGACTGTCGTCCACTCTGGATGCATTCTCGCCCTAACACTGAGTGTTCCTGTGATTCCAGATCCACCACAACCATGTCTAAGATAAAGAGCCTACGTGACAGATGATGAATGCATTAATGTTCTTGATGATTCTTTAACATCCATTTTTGCATTATCCGGATTTCCATAGGAGTTAAGCCTAGAGCTTGAAATTTCCAACTCTGCTGTGTCCTAGCCACCTATTAACTAGCAAGACCTGTTTAATATGAACCTGTGGAATATTATGGACTCCACATGCCTTTCATTTTGGACAAAGTTCACTTGACGTGTATCCTTTTAGCTGTTAGCGATGCCCTACATCATGCTTAATAAATATTTAACAAGGTCCAAAAGGTCCAATAAAATTTCCTTTGAGCCGAGATCGGATTTCATGTTTGTGTTAGGATTCAGATCTGCGGTTATATTCGCTCTGACCTGTGTTTTATCTCATAGTGGCACTTTACATCACTGCCTTTTACCATCACCACGGTTTCGGAACATATGAGATAAACTGGTTTTAAACTTCCCGCAGGAAGAGTAAACAGTACATTGTTCTGTCCATTTATCTTTGAAGGTTCAGTATTCAGGTTCAGAGCTTTTGTTTCTGTTTCTTTCACCCACAACAAGAAAAGAAGTCGCTCGATTATTGGTATATTAAAACTTTATCAATTTATCAAAAAAGCATTAGGGTCCGGATAGAACTGTCACCTGGTCCGGGTCTCGACCTTGGTCCATCGTTTAGTGATGCCTGATCTGCTGTACATCATTAATCCAGTGGTAGCTCAATAAACAGCTTAAATTGTTAATACGTTGGAAAGCAGTGACAGAATGTATTGCTTGGTGTGTTTGGTTGCAAGTCGTGGTGGTGTTGGAGCACCTAATTGTGATGTACATACAACATGAAGAAGCATTTGGCCTGCAGCCAAAGCACTGCATCCATCCTTCCAGTCTTGTGTGTGTGAACATTCAATCTGGAAAGTAAATTTATGATAACAGTTATCTCCAGTACCACTTGGCCCATAAGATCTTTGCCCTTCACCTCCCTATAATGCATTGATACACACACACAGACATGCACGCAGTAGTGATGGATGAGTCTCGAACAGATGAGTTATGTGTTTGTTCCTGTCGTTGTGGCAACTTTTCCCTCTAGTGATGGTCACATCAAAGCTGTCAATCAGAATAACGCTAACATACAAACGTGCACAAGCGCACACGTGCGCGTTCTCCGAGACTGAACGCACTCTTGCTCTCTCTTTCTATCCCTGCACTGCATTCTTCACTTTTTTATAGCTTGTAAAGGTTCCTTCGTTCTCTCCCTAAATTATCTCTTGCAGATCCTCCTCTCTCATCAGCCATTCTCCAGCTCTTTTCCGTTTCTCCTTTCTCTCGTTCCATCTCTCTAATCTCTCTCTCTCTTCATTTTTCTCCTACGATACATGATGGTCTTGTACCCTGTCCTTCTTTTTCTCCCTGCCACGCTCCTGTGCTCTCCTTCTTTCTCACCAAACCTTTATTTTTCCTTGTCATATGCTCTCTTTCTATCATTATTACCTCATTTTCCCTCCCTTTTTTCTTTATTGCTCATAAAATCCTATTTCCATTGCCTTTCTCTCTCACTTTCACATCTCTCCTACGTCATGCGCTTTTTCGTATTCTGTTATATTTTATGACGTGTAATCTCCCCTTCTCCTTCCCCTTGTCTCTTTCTCTTTATTACTCATAAAGTCTTTGCTCTCATCAAATATTCCGTTTCTCTCCCTCTCTGTCTCGTTTTTTCCCCAAGTGCTCTGGGAGACGCCGCTATTTTTTACGAGCTCTCGTTCCAGCCTGTATTCTACAGCCAGAGTGAAATAAAAGCACATGAAATCACAGATCACGCTACATCACCCTGACTGGTTAGGCTGCAAATGCCAATTCATGAGTGCACTGTAAAATCTTGCATGTTTTGAAACTTCACAAAGCTCCAGATGCCTGCTTTTATTTTTCATAGTAATGTTATGTCTCATTATTGCAGCTCGGAAAACTACAAAATGATGACAAAGAGCTTCAGGATCTGAACTGTGAAATATATAGGTGGCTTCTGGTTTTTATCTGCACGCATTATTGCCACATTTTTAATTGGAAAGTGTTGAATTATAGCTGTCAAATTTTAGAATTTAACCGTATTTCTTATGGGATAGAGGCTGTTTAGTTTTCAAGTACATACGCAGTACAAGTGCTGCAAAGCCACCAAATCATGATTTAATGAAAGACAGCCGTCATCTAACAGGAGCTAGAAGTTTTCTAATATGGTAACGTCTTGGAAGTCTTTAGCTTCACTTTTTTTTTTCTTAAAGAGGAAAAAACACTTTTTTCAATAACTTTAAAACTGAAATGATGACAGAAACTAATATGTTTTGTTGATGTAAAGTATCATGTTAAACATAACCATAAATTACATATAAATGTTTAATGTGTACACATGTAGATCTTTTTTTGTGCTGATGCTCATGCAGCATGCATGATTATCGAGATCATCAAACTAATTTAAATATTACACAAAGATACTCTGAGTAAAACAAAATGCATTTTTTAAATGATGTTTTTTGTTTATTTATGATTTCATCAATTATGGCATGTCGTCAAGGTCCTGAAGCTGCAAATTAATGATGGAGAAAGAGTATGCTATCTCCCACCCAGAGACCATGGCCCAAAATAAAAATGATTGGCCTTTCACAAATCACTCCAGTACAAGTGTAATAAAGCACTTCTCAACTCCATACATTGGAGTTCACTCTCATGTAATGTTTCATTACATAACTAAATACAATATTGGTTTCAGTTTCATGTGATGGATTCTTAAATAACATGGCACCACTGTGAGCAGTTTTTAAACATAGAATTAAAATATTGATTTAACAGCAAGTTTATCTTCCTCAGATCAGGAGCTATTGGAGGACATCATGATCGACAGCAGGTTCTACTTTTCTAAGCCACTGGTGAGTGTGACAATAAAAACTTTTAAATAAGTGTTATTAACTTGACATGCATGTTTAAATAGGTCTCTTTCATACCTCCTCGTTTGTTTCAAAATATGTACACTACATAATATTATTTGAGTGGACAGAAGCAAGGAATGCATGTGAAACGAAGTAAAAAAAAAAGCTAGTGGCAGCGTGTGTGTGTGTGTGTGTGTGTGTGTGTGTACTGTATGTGGTGAGAAAAGTGTACATTGACCATGACTATGCATTACTCTTCACCCCCAATATATTAATATATGCAGTATGACATTACCTAACTATAAATATACAAATCAAAAACTAACACAGTGATACCTCAGCAGACGAATTCCCAGCCTCACAAATTCTCACCTAAATGAACAGAAATTTTGCAAGAAATTTGCCTTGAACCGGCCACCGGCTAAGTTGCGCGTATATCCAGGAACCGTCCAAAACTTGTTTACGTCGGTGCACAGTCGAGCAAAGCCAATTTATGAATATTTGATGGGATTTTTGCATTTTATGCATGATTTAGTGAAGACACAGCACCGTAGGACCCAAGAATGCTATCAAGGATGGTAGCAAGAAGAAAACGGAGTCAATTTCAGTTTCGTTTTTAAAACAGTCTGTGCCAAAAGGAATCATAAATTAAGATTTAAAATTATATAGCTATCACCAGTATTCAATCAACGGATTTTATAATTAAATAATACTTCAATTTAAGCATACAGTATAGCTTTCGTCTTTATTAAACAGCTGCTAATAGAATAGCACTTGCCCCAGCTATATAATATTATTTCATATTTGTTCTGTTCTTACTGTGTTTCAGCGGGTTGTGCACAAAATTCTGTACAAACATTAAACACAGGAGCCAAAGCGTGTCTAAATCAGGCGCATGAAATCAAAATAAGTGAACTTATTTGGGGCGGGGGGGGGGGGGGGGGGGGGTTGGTTTATGTTAAATGTAAGAATTGAAATCTAGAGATGTGCGCAATGAGTGAATCCTGATGGACGTAATTTTGGTAATAACTCACCACTATGTCAACTCTGAACACATCCCAAAGTGACTGTATTTTTTTCAAAATCTGTGGCAAATCTTTTTAAGTAATTCATCATTGTATTATTGACAGATTGCCATTTATTGTTTGTAAGTTTACCTTAACTGTAAATCACTTATTCATCAAAAATTGGCTTATTGATTCATGAATCTTACTAACCAATAAAAAAGTGATTAAATTGCACAGTGTCTGCCATACAAGTCCCTATTTAAGCTGTTACTATAGAAAATTTAAATATATTAATATATTTCTTAATAATTTTCCTAAAAATTTGCCACAGCTTTTGAAGAAAATACATACTGCTTGTATCTACCAAAGAACTACCCCTTTCGAGAGATTATTGCTTCTTCTTTTAACTTTATGGTGTGGTTGGTGCATCGTCGCCCCCTACTGGACCGGAGCATGGAAGAGAAGATTAGCAGGAAAAAGGACTACCACTTTGTACAAGACATAACATTTAAACAATCAACAACGCAAGTTACACAGCATTTCAATGTGTAACATATATCACTAGTGTAAAATCTAGTATAAACAATTCTTTTTTTTACATGTGCACCTGTTTGATAAGATGAAGTTTTCCATAAGGGGCCTATGTGTTTCTGGCTGCCATAATGCTGCTCTAAGTGATAGCAGAAAATAGATTTTACATAATTACTGAAAACAATAAACAAATACGTTTTGTTCATTAATTAATACAAAAAAAAGAGAAATTATGAGAAAAAGTGGAATAAGATGCTCCTGCTCTTGACTCAATGGACACGTTTAGTTTCACCCTAGTGACTAACAATACCTCCCAGTAGTGTGTTTGAGTTGGCAATATTACCTTAAATTGCTATAATGATAAACAAACAACTAATGATCAGAGCTCTTACTCTGACTATGTCATGACCATTATGTGTCTCAAACATTTCTTTAAACTCATGCACATTTGAAAACTCTAGGACTGATACACCCCAGGTGTTAGCACTATGATGTCATCAGCAGGGGGATTTATGAAGGCATTCAGGAGAAGGTCTGTAAGCTAAACTCCTTTCTAATTGTGCATGAAATGCATGAAGTTTGCAACGTAAATTTTTTTGATGGTGTGTTAAATACATACACATATACACTATATATTCAGCTTCGACTGCAGCACGAAGCAGGAAGTGTATTTTAGCATTGAGTTATTGCTGTTGGTAAGACTTTAACTGCATAACCGATTAATCTTTCATCTGACTTACAGTTAATCACACACTGCATTTTATCCTCCAGCCAAATGTCCATCTGGCCTTATTAATCATTAAGGTTTCTGTGTGTGTGTGTGTGTGTGTGTGTGTGTGTGTGTGTGTGTGTGTGTGTGTGTGTGTGTGTGTTTAAAGAGCTAATGAATGATTGGTGTGCTCTAGCAGCATTCATGTCGCTCCTAATGGACTAATAATATTACAGAGCACGCCACGCTGACTCCTGCTTGCGTGTTTCCAGAGCTGTAAGCTTTAACTCATTACCTGTTACACTACATGACTTTTTTATCAGATAAAAAGATGATCTCTGCTTTAGGATTCAAAATCTCTTTTCACTGCTTGAGTAAACCAGGAGGTAGACATACCAATCTTAATGTCTGTGCTAAATTTGATTACAGACGGTAACGTATAAACCTGCTGAGATGAAATCCCTGTGGCGGCAATGAGATATGAGGTTGTATGAAGGGGTACACCTATGCAGAAACCATATGTCAAATTGATTCAGTTATGTTTAATTGCTGGAGGAAATACATAGGAAGCGTTGCATTAATCACACTGTGAGCACTCTTTCGATGTCTATTTTATAATTTAATGATAGTAGTCCTCAATTTTGAAAACAGTGCCAGATTAAGGATTTATAAACCTTGTGTAATGAGTATACGTTTTTATATGACAAACCAAAGAAATATTGCTATATTACTGAATGTTTTAGTAGCATTTACTTTCTAGTACTAATTAGTACTAAGGTTGATAAATGTCAATCAGGCATAAATTTTGTAACGCAGTTACAACAAAACTGATTACTGATGATACAAAACTTCGGAATGGTAAAAATTACAGAGGGCTAAAATGCCAGTGTGCCTACATTGCAAAATCTTAAAATTTGCAACTCTAATATTTTGTTCAACCGCCTTTAGGTTTGACTTCAGCATGCAGTGTGCTGACCAGTGTTGGGTGTAACGCGTTACAAACTTATATGTTAGAGTACTTGGATTAATTTTTTGATGTAACAAGTAATCTAACGCATCAGGTCTGCCATTTTAGTTCTCAGTTATTTAGCTATTTTTTCAAAAATGTAATCTGTTATTCCTAAAATTTATGTAATCCGTGAGCCAGAAAGCAGTGATTCCCAATCTGTTAGTGTGTGTGTGTGTGTGTATGAAAGTCGTCCTACAAGCCCCGCCCCCGGTAACCCCCCTCTGTTATTCCTGCTGTTATACCCCTATCTCATCTACGCGGTTTGACTATGCGAGGACCGACGCGCGGAAAGATGAAAACGTAATCACAGCGCCAAAACTTCCCCAGAAGCACTCTTTTACAGTTTGAATCCTGGAATAGGATTTAATAGATTCAGGTAGTCAGATTACTTTAATTTTATTGTTATATCAGATGTAGCCATGACTTCCCGTGGAATTTAAATGCAAACTGATAAGCGCGTTTTACAAAATGTACAAAGCCATCTCTTGAATTTTGGAATGGACTAAAATTATGTGTATGCGCAGAATTAAGGTGTGAGATAAAATTAAAAGTAAATTTAAAATCGAAAGTAGCATATCATCTCTTTCGGTCTGCGGATTGCGATGAAACAAAGTCTGTATGTTATCTTGATAAGTTCTACTCATCTTACATACAATGTACAGACACGCCAACTTTAAAGTTTTATCATATCTATAGAAGATAACATTGCTGAGCATAGACCTGATCAACTGAAGCAACGCAAGATTTCCAGAGGACACAGTGGACACTGTGCATGATGGTGCATCACTTCATGTGCTTCCATTCTCACCCTGAACGTGGATAGATTTTCGCTTAAACCACAATGAGAATGATGAAACAAGTATTTTAAAAATGCTGTCACGTATCGTTTAACACAACAATTCAACCTTGTCCTGTCAGCAGTGGTGCACATAATTGTGTTTGGCAGATGTAATATAGAAAAATTATAACCAGAAATAAAAAAAAAACACAGCAATGCTTTTACTGAATGTCAGCTCAATATTTCAGCCTGTAGCCCTATAACAATGCTCGCTGTCGTGTCAGCTAAAATCCAAACTTTTATGAAAAACAGCCACATGGTGCAAAAGAGTGCTGTCTGCATTTTAAAAAAACTCACGGGATTCATTAGCGTATAAACATGATCACAGTGCCAGAAACCGTGCCCGAGTCCGTTGGAAAAGGTGGTCTTGAGAGCGATACAATTTATTCGATCCATGCACGATTAAGCTGTATCGTTCTCGAGACCACCTTTTTTTCGCAGACTCGTAATCAGTGCCATCTGCCCCCACACACACACTTCTTTTGTGTTTAATCATGGCTTATAATCCAAGCAGGTGCATACTGCCACCTACTGTTTTGGAGAGTGTAAATACGCAAGTGTGCCCGAGAACGGAGACGGATATTAATATATCGCTGAGATACTCCATCAGAAAGCGCAAGGAGGTCAAATGTTCCCAGTAACATCTTGTATGTTCTTCATGCATAGTGCTCCTGGGGATGTTTAGATTTGGCAGGGGTTGTGTGTTTTGTAAGTCAAGTCAACCGCTTCAATATGGCATCAAGTACAGCAGCTAAAAACCCATTTCATGACCAAACATCATTGTTTCCTGCATTTCCTGTTTCACCTGCCATCTTGGTTTGTCCGAGCACCACCACCCCCTCCCCATCCAGTTGGTTTCGCCTGGTGCTCCAGCGCGGTGCTCCTAATTAGCTGCACCTGTCGTCAATTAACTCTGATCTCACTCTTCTTTATTTAAATGAGGTTCAGTTCGCAATCAATTTGCTAGTGTCTCCTTAAGGCAGTGTTTTGAGCTTTCTAGCCATCTGTCTATTTTTTTTTTCCCCCACTTGCCACTTGGATAGTGTACTTGACCCTACCCCTATGTTTTCGAGCTGCTCTCAGCCTGCTTCCTGTTGGTAATCCTGGCTACCCAAGTTTGCATATACAGTGTATAACATTACTCTCTGGATATCTGACCCTTGGACTGATAATTGTATTTTGTATTCTGCATGAGAGGTTTTGTTTCCTGATTGTATCCTGCAAGCCTGACCTCTGCCTGGTTGGACCCGTTTTCAGCCTGCGGCTTGCCTGTATGCCTGTCTGCCAGTTTATACAGATATATATTTACTGGATGTCTGACCTTGGACCGTTTATTGGATTTTGGACTTTGTCTGTCTGCCTGAGGTGTTTCATAACAACCTAGCAAGCAACGTTTGCTTTTTCTCCACCCTGCAACATCTGCACACTAATCATCAGTTAGTTTTCTGAACTGGTTTCTGCTCCCACCCTGGCAAACCTTTCACTGTATTTCAGTGTGACAATTTAGTCAATTCGTAAACTGCTGCGTTCTATCTCCAGCTCTTAGTCCTGAGCACAGCGAGCATCTTCAGCCCTCCCACAGCCTCTAGAGAAAGTTCTCCTGTCTCCACCTGTCCTAAAGTCTATATCTTCATTGTCTTACACAGTTCTTGCACTATAGAGAAGACTTTCTGTTGTCTTGCATTTGAGTCCACTTACAGCCACGCATACTCTTGTACCATTTTGAGTAGTAATCATCTTTGCCAGATTTGCAGATATGATTTGTATAAGTTTAAAAGGTACAGTAGTGCACTCATTTTCACAGGAAGAAAGATTATGCATGTTAACTGTATTGAATAATTTATTATGTGGGCATATTTATTTCGAGCATCACAGAAATTTGAAAAGTGTACTCCTAAAAAAAAAATAATAATAACAATAAGTTTTCATTCATCCAGTTAGTGAATACTACTGTATATACAGTGCTATGAAAGTGTTTGCCCCTTTCTGGGTTGTGCAAAACTACATTTTGTATTTTCTCGGGTTATCTTTGTGTAGGGCTCATAGCGAAATGTTTACATATTACTTATAGGAATGAAATTTTCTGGTAGTGAATTCATGTGTGAGAATGATTCCTCATGCTCCCGGAACCAAACTTTCCCAACTTGAGGAAGAGTGGAAACGTGGAAACACTACGCCAAAATGACCAAAAACTTGCAGTCAATCGCGATAAACCCTACAGTACATTACCGCCACCTCACAAAACCAGTGGGATATGGGTGTAAGACTCACTTTGTCAGACTTGCCAATTAATCCAACTTACAGTACAAACATCCTCCTGGAAGGTACAGTAAGTTGGAAGTTTACTGTATGCAGCTTTACTAAGTGTTCAAATGATCTCAAGTCATGATGTTTTATTTCTGACCACATTTTGTCCACAAATGTAAAGGTTCCGCACAGTCCTTACAGTTTGTAATAATTTGTTGGACAGTTCTTAACCCAATTCAAGTCATTTCGAATCTCCTTAATTGTTTTCAGCGCTTGATGCAGCCCAATAATTTTACCCTGATTTTTTGGTCAGGCAGTATATTATATTACGTACAGTATATGGTATTTTATACTGTATATAGTATAATATTTTGTCCAACGCTTACAATCTGTAGAGGGAAAAACTGGTTATGGTGAATTATCATCACTAGCTGTTGGTCTGTCACAACACAATACTTGTCACCTTTACAATACACAACATGCTTTGTGATATCAGTACAGTGGAAGTACTGTAGGCCGTACAGTTTAAATAATAAAAAAAATAAGAAACTTTAGGGGGAAGTAACCATCGAACAATTTTAAGGACTCAAAACAGTGCAAGGTTTATAACTGGCATTAAAAAAAAAGTTCTAAAAGACGCGATGACTGTTATTCCTGACCAAAGTTTATTGTGACAAACTATCACAATAGCAATGTTATATCGTCGTACTGCCCAACACTAATCATCACACCCCGAGAGTGAGCTGTCCATCAGATTTGATGAGGGAAGTCTCAGCTGTCTGTGTGATAAATGACTGTAACTGTGTGTGTGTGTGTGTGTTTAGGGTGTGGTTAGACTGCTTGAGACATGGGAGAGGATATGTGCCACACAGGCGCACAGACACACACACACACACTCCAGAGACACTATATGGCCATGGTGAATGATGAATTTTCATGTGTTACGACTTGGCGGGTTGTTACTCTGCATCCTGGGAGAGAACATATAATCAGCGCACACATTTTCACTTTCTCTCTCCATCTCTGTCCGTCCATCATTCTCTCATCCTTTAGCTCTGCCAAGCTCTCGTCGTATAAAACATTTTGGGAAAATATACATAATACAAGGCAAACCCGAGAAAACCTCACCTTCATAATTACAGCTTTGGTTCCATGGTAGTGACTGTCATAATATCATTGAAATTGGTCATTAATACCATTCTGTACCACATGGCACTGTGTGTGTGTGTGTATGCTTGTAAGTATAATCAGTTTCAGCAGGATTCAATCTGTTAGCTTACTGTTTAAACACATCCCATCAGGGAACACCGTTGCTGGGCTACATGTGGCGAGAAACCTCGGAGGTCCTTGTGCGTCCTTGGCAAAGGACAACTGAGACAATGAGAGAACGGACAAGGAGGAGGAGACTGGGAACTCTTTCAGGATACTCAGGAACTCTGTCATAATTTTAAAATGCATGAGCGTAGCAGTGTGTTAAGATGTTATTAGTTAATTGAATAATATTAAGGCTAAGAGAATTTACTATTTTTTTTGTTTCAAAACACATAAACCATGAAAATCCTCAAAGCCTTCTCATCTGATCTATACCAACCAATCTCTCTCTCTCTCTCTCTCTCTCTCTCTCTCTCTTTTTCAGCCGGACAATCTGATGAGTTTGGTGGCTGTCATGTTGTATGATTTGCAGGACCGTAAGTTCCTCCCACGTGAGCATCCGGCCAATTGGGATAAGCAGAAGGATGTGGATGAGGTCAGGGAAGTGGAAAACTGTCTGCTCAGGTAATGGGATAATGAGAAGACATTTCACAGATGCAGGGTCTTAGTGTTCTGAGGATGGCCAGACTGAGGTTTAAAACATTGTTCTGTCACTTAAATGGAAAACGGATTGGAAAATGGCACAGTGTGAAACTACTGTGTTTCGAGCCTGCAGGTACTAGATAATAGATGATAAGAGGAACTTGGCGGTGATGACAGTAACTCTGCGGTGATGGTAGTAACGTTCTGATTATTACTGTAACTGTAT
Source organism: Clarias gariepinus (assembly GCF_024256425.1). NCBI lineage: Eukaryota > Metazoa > Chordata > Actinopteri > Siluriformes > Clariidae > Clarias > Clarias gariepinus. The sequence goes on along the minus strand of NC_071115.1, from coordinate 25,051,136 downwards.
GTTATGACAGCAAATTTGCGATGATGAGAATAGTGATGTGGTAATAGTCACTTCCCGGTTGTATAAGTAGCTTTGCAGGTACTGTATGACAGTAATGATGGTGATGAGAGTCATTTTGTTTTGATGACAGTAACATTGCGGTAATGACGTTAACTTTTTGGGGATGTGATGGCTAACTTTGCAGTAATAACATTAACTTTGCGGTAACGACATGACATTTTTGGTGACGGTGATGACAGTAACTGGTAATGAGTCATTTTGTGTTGATGACATTAACTTTGCGGTGATGGTGATGACAGTAACATTGGATGGTGATAGTTGTATTGTGATAATGCCAGTAGCTTTGCAGAGACGACAGTAACTTTGTGGTTATAGTGATGACAGTTGCTTTGTAGTGATGACAGTAACTTGGTGGTGATGACAGTAACTTGGTGGTGAAGATAGTAACTTGGTGGTGAGACTTTGTTTTCTGTCCATATTACACTGAATATTTTTTCTTTAGCATTACTTCCCAGAATGATTTATTCCTTATATGATGCATGATTTGAGACAGAATGACAGATTCATGTCCCTTGCTTGTAAAGTTTGTTGTTATTGTGTCTCAGGTTTAAGACAAAGCTGGCAGCATCTTTGGCACGCTGCAGAATCAAACACAACCTGCTGAGCATCGACTGCATGCTGCCAGAGAGTGTCAGACAGAGGCAGGAGAGAGGGTCCAACCTACCCATCTATGCCTGGATTAATACACTGCACACCAGGCAAGCACATATGCGTGCACACACACACACACACACACACACACACACACATACACACAAGAGAAAGAGAGAGCATCTGACCTGAGTCAGTTTGAAATAAATAACATTGCAAAGTCCTTTATGACATGCCGGCTTTAAGGTTAACTGGAGGAGGTGGCATGAAGGCAGTGTGTGTGTGTGTGTGTGTGTGTGTGAGGATGTGTAAAATAGTTTATTGTCTTGTTTTGCTGCAGGGGTTCCATTAAGGCTGTTCTCCTATGTTTAACCTCCATTCCACACTGACGCATCCTATTTCATACACATCTCTGTGTGTTTGTGTGTGTGTGCGTGTAGTGTGTGTGTGTGTGTATTTGTGTGTGTGCGTGTATATCTGGGGATCGTAGCTCATGCAAACCCTCAGGCACACTGACCATGGGCCAATAAATCGTACTGAACCACAGACAGATGCAATCAGAGCTTGTGGACAACACGCGCACACACACACACACACACACACACACACACACAGATATCTCTCTATTTTTTAAATGCATGCTTTATACTTATAAATGCTTTTCTTTTTATGTGACAAATTTGTGAATGAGCTTCAGTTCTATAGACACGCCTTCTTGATTTACTCGTTGATTTAAGAACGGGATATAAAGAGGTTAATTTTCACGTTTCTGTAAAATTTGCTCATGCAAAACGTGTATACAGTTCAGCTGTCTAAGAAGTATTAATTACATTACATGCAAAGTAAAGAGAGAAAAATATGTCACGTGTGTGTCCGTGCTTGTGCGCGTGCTGTTGGTTCTCGAGGCAGTTCAGATCTCTGTAGACTTCAAAGAACAGAGGATACTGTGCTTCAGTACCAGTCAAAAGTTTGGACACAAGTTTGGATTTATTTCTCCATTCTAGAAATACTGCATTTTGCAACTATGAAATAACACACATGGCATAAGGTAATTAACTAACACCAACTACAGTCAGTACGAAGGTCATGAAGACATAAAGGTCAGCTGATCTAAACCAATTCTAACAAGAACAGTATTGTGTCAAGTGCATTTGCAAAACCCATCAAGCACCATGATGAAGTTCATTTAGAGTTACCAGCCTCAGAAATCAGCCGTTATGAAGGATTTACAGAGCATACTGTACTGTAAGTAGCAGACACACCTCATAACTAATGTAACATATCATTCTTGTCCCGTTCAAGAATGATATGTTATACAAAGACACACTGCTTTGTAGAATCTGTAGAAACTCTCATACACTGTCATGACTGATTTGGGTGCCCATTTTCCAATATAAGCTTTTTACACAAACCTTTTCTCTGTGCAGTATGCACGAAGTGTGTGACGTGTTGAAGGCCGATGGATTCTCCCAGGTGAAATCAATCGCTCAGCTGAAAGGACAGGCGTTCTGCGAGGACACACACTGCCTCGACCTGCTGGTGTTTCCCTCATGTGTGAAAAGACTGCTACACAAACTGAACCTGCTGAAAGACTGCAGGATAATCGTTCAGGTGAATATGCATGTCCACAACAAACACATGGTCCAACCATAGTGTTCCCAGGCAACATGCTCGTCTCGGTCTTATCTGTTCAATAGATATGTATTTAGTATTGTAATCACTTGACATTCCTTTTTTCAAATTGGTCTCAAAAGTCTCAAAACTTGACAATTTTTCCTGCTCTCACCACATCAAACTTTAAGATTACCTGTCCAATTGCATCCTAATAAATCTTGATATATAACAAGAAAGTCAATAAGGTATTAAAATACAGGTGGTGGTGGTAGCTTCGCAGCTTCAGGACCTGGACGACGCGCCATAATTGATGGAACCATGAATTACACGCTCTACCAGAAAATCCTGAAGGAGAATGTTCGACCATCAATTTGTAACCTCAAGCTCAAGCGCACTTGGGTTATGCAGCAGGATAATGATTCGAAACACACCTCTAAATGGCTCAAAAATGAAAAATAAAGGTTTTGGCGTGGCCTAGTCGAAGTCATCAAAGTGTAGATCTGATTGAGATGCTGTGGCATGATCTTAAAAGGCAGAAAACCCTCCAATGTGGCTAAATTAAATATCACTCTGATTAAAAAAGTGGGCCAAAACTCCTCCACAGCGTTGTGAAAGACTCATTGCCAATTCGCTTGATTGCAGTTGTTGCCGCCAAAGGTGGCACAACCAGTTATTAGGTTTAGGGGAAATTACTTTTTTTCACACACGGCCAGTCTGGTTTGGACGATTTTTTTCAGCTTTAATGAATAAAATCATTATTTAAAAACTGCGATTTGTGTTTACACAAGCTATTGTTTGCGCTGTTGTGTTTGCAGGATAAGTCGTGCTGCATTGCTCCGTGGGCACTGCGCCCCTTGCTGGTTCCGGACGGAGACGTAATCATGGCGGGATCGTTCTCCGCAGCCACCGTGGCTCATACAGCTGCCATCGTCGCTGCTGCACACACTGCCATGTACACGCTTCCCCACTGCAGCACACAGGCTCGCAGCAGCATGCGGGTGTTTGCGTGTGTGGAGGGGTGCTCGAGTGCTAAGAGAGATGAACTGCAGGAGGTCCTCTGCAACATGGGCTGCAGCAGTAAGTGTGTGTGTGTGCTTCAGATTTGAATATGCAATGCCTTATAGACATGATCTATATTAAATTTAGTAAATGGTAAATACAAGATACAAGCGCTTATGTGTTTGCTTGTGTGTGTGCACACGTTTCAGACGTGAAGCTGCTACCCAAGGCTTTCCACAATCTGGATGTGTGTGACACGCGTCTGCAGAAGGTTCAGCTCGTCCTGCTGACTCCGCAGTGTTCTCTTTCTGCAGTCTCAAATCCTGTAGACTACCTGCTGCGGGAGAACGGAGGTACACACACGCATCAGGAATCGCTTTTGATTTCATCATCCAGCAAACGCTCATGCATTGTATCTAAAACAGAATCCTATAATTCTACAGCAACTCCTCATACACACTGTTCACTTTCAAAGCCAGAACATAATGCATCGTGGTCCGAAGGTCTTAAGGAACATCGTTTGAACACTTGTGATGGGTTGTTGTGTTTTAAGTACTGCAGCCATACTACTGTATATGCCAAGCAATTTATTAAACAGTGACATCATCCTTTTTATCCATAGACAGTATGGTTACTTCCAGTGTTACTTTGGACACACTTGTAATTCCATGAACTTTCCTGAGTTATATTTCTTTCTACTGTACATTTCTTGTAAAACAATGCTGAAGGCATCCAAAAAAATACAATTATCTCCTCTGAAAAGTTAATATTGAGACGTGTCTGCTCTGTAAATCATTCATAACGGCTCTAATATGAAGGTGCTGTTAGTTAATTGATGATTTCTGAGGCTGGTGACTTTAAATGATCTTCTCCTCTGCAGCAGAGGTAAGTTGTGGTCTTGCTTTTCTGGGATGATCCTCAAGAGAGCCAGTTTCATCATGGTGCTTGAGGGGTTCAATGCACTTTACAAAACTGTTTTTGCCAGAACTGTTCCAGAACAGCTGACCTTCATGTCGTAAATTACAACTGACTGTTTTCTTTGTTACTTAAATACTTAATTACATATGTATGTCATAGTTTTGAAAAAAGAAATCCAATATTTTTTTAGAATGTACAAAATAAAACCAAACTTAAATCCAAACTTTTAACTCGTACTACAGTACATACAGTTTATATAAACAGTTTGACAGCAAAATGAGATATGTCCAATTCAGTAGTTTTTAGGAGCGATTTTTTTGTATATTTTAAAAGAAGCATTGAAAGCTAGTAGAAAATATTTTGTGAGTTGTTTCTTTGAGTCACAAGGGTGTTAAAAGGCACAAATTCCACAATTTTAATTAAAAAATGTTGTGGTTATCTTATAGTAAAAATAGTGCGATTTCTTAGCTGATTTTGTTTAGTATCGATAATACTTTTGGTTTAACTTTAATTTAAAAAAATACTTTAATTGATTGTGTTTTTGTAGTGAATTATTCACGCTACTTCACACAACAAGGAAAGGGTTGCACACAAAAACCTTTTTTAAATTCTAAAGTTTTTTTATACAGTAGATCATGAGAGTCATTAAAATCAACACGGGATGCGTCATATAAGGTCTGATTTGCCATTAACCAACGTAATCAATGTCTGTGGTCTCATAAGCATCTAATACAGTTCCGAAATCCCAATTGAAGACTGGGAGCAGACTAACCAGATATATACACTACTGTTCAAAAGTTTGGGGTCACTTGCAAATTTCTTTGTTTTTCTTTAGTGATTTATTTTCTACATTCTACAACAATACTGTGGATTTCAAAATTATAAAATAACACATATGGAATTAGGTAATTACATAACAACAACAAAAACAACAGTTAGTTGTTATTTTAAGACACAGAGGTCGGCCTTTCTGTAATAGTTCTTGCAAGAACAGTATTGTCAAGTGCATTTGCAAAATCCATCAAGCACCATAATGAAACTGGCTCTCATGAAGGCCATCCCAGGAGGGCGAGACCAAAACCTACCTCTGCTACAGACAAGAAGTTCATTTAGAGTCATCAGCCTGAAAAATGATCCATTAACAGCACCTCAGATTAGAGGCGTTATGAAGTCTTTACAGAGCAGAAGTAGCAGAAACATCTCACTATTAACTGTTTAAAGGAGATTAATGCATTTTTGCACGCCTTCAGCATTCCTTTACAATGTAGAAAGCAATAAAAATCAGGAACGATCATGGAGTTAGAAAGTGACCCCAAACTTTTGAACGGTAGTGTATCTTGTACATGAAGCGCTTGCTCGTCTCTTGAGTGTTGTGGCGTCATTTCTCTGCTTAATTGTCTTTCAGAAATATTACTTTTGTAAATATTGAAGTGCATCAAATGCAGCCAAACCAGTACAAAAAATGTTTTGTTATGGACAAGCATGTGTGCTTGCTCTGAGCTCATTTTGTAGTAAAACTGTTCAACTATTTATTGAATTTACTTATTTATTATCTTTGTATTAACTCAACTGTATGCTTGGATTGAATGGTGTTCGGTTTGGTTTTTCCAAAATTTTCCAAAAAAATACACGTATTGTATTAAATATTCAAATTGCACATATTTTCTGGTCCTTTCTCTTATTTTACAGTGTTATTTCAGCATAAATGAGAATAACGATTCCATTTTTACTGTTAACGTCTCGCTGAACTCCATCTAAGCCTTGGCACAGCTTCCTCTGGGAGTCAGCCATCCTCCATGCTCTTTCATCTTTAATGAGCGGGATGCATGGGATGCTGCTTTGGAAATCATTTACCCAAAACACAGAAGCGTAGAAGACAGCTGTCCGTATTCTTTTATAAAATTCTGCTTATTCAGAAAGCCTCCTCCCACATGAACACTAGTCGAGTGTGTGTTTATGATAACAGGGTTATGTGTTGATTATCTCTATGATATTGTATAATCAGCACATGCCTAATTACACTGTAGGCACACAGATGTACATATGACAATATTGTGTGTGTTTGTGTGTGTGTGTGTGTGTGTTTTAGACAAAGAGCTGCTGCAGGATCTGTCCCAGGGCTCTGTCTCACAGTCCAGACTGCACACACTCGTCTCCCAACAGAAGCGAGACCTTCACCATGCCCTCCGCTGTAAGTGTGTGTATGTGTGTGTGAGACACAGAGAGAGAACAATATATTTAATCAATTAGTTAACTCAAGAGAAGGAAAGTTTAATTGGAAGTTTGCATTGACCTAAAAATTGATTTGAACCCAGAACTGTAATGAAACTTTATAACCCACCAGTGATTCTCTCTCTCTCTCACACACACACTCTGTGTGTGCGTATGTGTGTCGTGTTCTCTTGTCTTCAATTTCATTATTCTATGTTCACTTTTTGTTTGATGTGCTACTTAACAACCTCACGTCCCGAGAGAACAGGATAATCCTGAAAGTGTGTGTGTGTGTATGTGTGTGCGAATGCGCGCGTGTGAGTGTGTAAGTGCACTGCAGTGTTAATCAGAGGGTTATCGAATGTACAGGTCCTAGTGTTCACCTACGCAGCTCGTTAAAATGCTGTTAATTAACAAGCAGGTGATCAATTTCAGCCAATCAGTAAAGAGTCACGATCTACTACTGGAGATTTTGTGTGTGTGTGTGTGTGTAGGTGTGCGTGTGTGTGTGTGTAGGTGTGCGTGTGTGTGTGTGTGTAGGTGTGCGTGTGCGTGTGTGTGTGTGTGTGTGTATGTACATACACACCCAGGAAGACGCAGCATCAGCAGAATTTCTCTTGTGGAACGTAAACTCAAACCCACACACACACACACACACGTACTCATACACACAAGAAGTCTAACCTCCGGCTTATTTTGTGCGCCCAAATAAACATTAGCTATATTAGCTAACACTAGCTAAAAATTTCGCTGATGCTGCGTCTTCTTGGGTGTGTATGTACATACACACACAAACTCACTTGGTTCACGAGTACCGAGTATCATGTTTCACGCATGCGCTTCTTGTTTTGACTCTGAGCATCACGTGATCACAACTGAGCCAATGTTTTTTCTTTCTCTCTTGCGCTGCGGAATTGTGGGTAATCGTCTCCCCTGCTGGGTCTTAGTGCGCGTCTCTTACTGGTATAATCAACATCCGTGCACGCGTGTATTGTTTACTATAACATGTGTAAAGCAAAAGCACGTGTAAAGCAAAAGCAAGTCTCATTAGAGAAGTTAAAGATCCATTTTTCTCTCTCTGAATCAGCCTGCTCTTTGTATCTGTGTGCCCGCGTCATTGGACACTGTGCCACACACACACACACACACACACACACACACACAGACCCCTCCTACTTTCGCCTTTAGAGAGACACAGACACACTCTTTCTCTCTGCTCTACACAGAAATACTGCTCTGTCGCGATTCTGTTTAAGGGCAAAGTGCATGTTAATTTGTTTTATTTTTACTTTACAGCAGTGATTTCGTTAATGTGTCGCTCAATCAAGTGTTTCGAGATATTTCTTGTTTATTTTTCCGATAAAACAGCGTTTCCGTTGTGTGCGCACGTGTGTGTGCAAAGAGTGGAGGAATGGTAACTGTGTAAGACGAGAAGGGGGAGAGGGGGAGGGGCTCCTTACTTTAGATTCACACACACACAGCGCCTGCGCGCACAAACGGAAACACATATTTAAAGTGCAGGGTAATTTGTTTTATTTTTACTTTATATTTTGTGTTAATTATTTTATGCATTTTTTTTTTTTTGGCCTGTGAAACGAATAATTTGAGTTTCCATTATTTTTATGGGAAAATTTTATTTGGTTTACGAGTGTTTTGGAATACGAGCCTGCTTCTGGAACTAATTATGCTTGTAATCCAAGGTTCCACTGTATCTAGACACAATTCCTAGAGACCTTATGGATGAGCAGAAGGACGGACTGCCTTTACTGAGCAAACTGCTAAAAACAGCTAATTTCTATCTTATATGATTACGAGGATATGAGTCTGTGTACTGCCTGTGTCTTCGAGTGTGTGTTTGTGAGTCAAGGGGCGTGCCACTTACTGTAGCTGCCCCTCCCCCCTGCACTAAAAACTCACAGGTACAGAGAATGTATCCAGCATAAACATCCAACTTGTCTAATAAATTTTCATTTGTGTAGTTCACAAACCAAGTGCAGCAGGGCACTTTTCCCAAAGTGGTTAAAAATATTTTTTTGCTAAAAATCAGCCATGATAAAGAATGCATTAATTTCAGCGCTTGATTACTCCTAAAGAGTTTGACCAATCTACTCCATTAGTTTTGTTTAAGCATTTGTTTTACAGTGGTAACACCAGCAAACAAATTTAGTTCATTCCGGAGGCGAGTTCTTAAGACGAAATTTTGTATTGCAATATGCATTTTCCCATGGGAAATAATGTAAATGCAGATAATCCCTCCCAGCCACCCCAAAATATTACCAAGATTACCAATTTCCAACACCATAATCGTATTTTTTCATATTACAACATTCAAAACTTTTTGAAAAGATATAAATAAAGTGAAATCTAAAATAAATAGACATTAAACCTCATTTAACCTTAATTTATGATTCCTCATGGCACCGGCTGCTTTAAAGACAAAACTGAAAGTGGCTCCCTCTTCTTCTTGCTACCAACCTTGCTTCTTGCACAATATGCAAAAAACCCACCAGAAATACATGAACTCATGTTTTGAACAACTAGCACATAGGGGCAAGCCGGTATTCAGTGCAGCTGGGTTTCGGTCACTCGTATGTCGAAAATGCTACATATACATATACATATTTCTTGCAAAATTTCTGTTCTTACAGCGAAAATTCTTACGGTGGGGCTTTTTTTTGTATGAGAAGGTACCACTGTATAGGCATTTGGGGAAAGGTCCAAAATTGAACCTAGATTTGTACAAGAGAGGAAACAGAAGTAGTTTTGTGTTGAATAAGTCAGTGCCCACTTCTAACCTGTCATAGACTAGAATGGAGAATTTCTGCCTCCATGAACCAAGGTGTTTATTTTGCATTGTGTTTATCACTTGAAAGTGTGGCATTTTAGACCACAAGTGTATCTGTCCCCAGGAATCAGGAGGTCGAGCTGAACATTTTGATACAAGTTATATGGGGTCTGAAGTGACAGCACTGGTATTCTAGGGAAAAACAATGCAGGTCCTCTTGCTTGGAAAAGTAATAGCACCTTTCTATCAGATCACTCTACTAGGTCAAATGTTTGATTTCCACCTTGGGTCTGCAAGAGTGGAGTCTGCATGTTCCCCCTTGCTTGCTGGGTTTCCTCCCATAGTCCAAAGACATCCAGATTAGACTAATTGGTGTTCCCTAAATGCCTATTGTGTGTGCGTGTGTATGTGCCCTGCAAAGAACTGGCCTGTCCAGGGTGTACCCCGCCTTGTGCCCTAACTCTCCTGGGATAGGCTTGAATGGTGGACAGAGGCAGACCTGCCAGGAGTGAGTTGCAGTATTCCAGTCTTGAAATAACAAGGGATCTTTTAAAAATTATGTTATACTTCTGTCTGTAGTTACATGTAACATTGTCAAACACATATACAACCTTAAAAATATAAATATAACTGCTGAGTAAAAGGCTTCGTCTGGTGCTTGTGAACTGAGACCTCAAGATTTAGTTTGTATCGAAGTCTGTCAGTGGCCTCTCGCTGAATCTCTGCTTCAGGGACTTATCGGTGGACAGATAAATCAATGAGTCAAGGAAATTCTGCTGGCCTTGCAAGGAAACAAATCCTTACCCATTGTTCAGTCTTAGGCAATTGATGAGTTTTCTGGACAATAGTCCCAAAATTGTAAAGATGAGCCTAAAACAGTGGTAGAAGTAAAGGAGTCCTGTAGTGTGTGGCAAATCATCCACACAGCAGAGCACAAGCATATACAGCATATACTGTACAGAGCGGGCCAAAATTCTGGATGGATAGGCAATTGTGCTACACTAAGATGGCTACAAAAATACCAATAGAAGTTCGTCACAATTTATTTTCCCTTTCTTTGTGGTCATCTGAAGTCAATTGTCTATCGGAATTGGCCCCTAAATAATCGTTGCACTAAAGAAGGAACATCAGTTGTGATACATTATGAAATGTTCAAAGGTCTTGTATTCAGCGGATACACACATGCTGCGAAGAGACAGAGGCTCATCAATTTTAGCATTTGTATCCAGTATATACACTTTTAGATGTTATACAAACCTGGGGTTGTGATCTCACCGCCCAGTACAGCTCACAAGAGAGAACTGCAACAGCATTAAAAGAATCGGAAAAGCTAACAATTAAAAATAGGAGGAGTAAAGATAACTATGTAATTACTTAATATGGATCCCTTTAGATAGGCTTGCAATAACAATATAATGCTAACATAATTATAACAGACTTTTTGAGCATGTTCGCAGCAAGATTGAAGCTGGGTTAATTAACACTGCGGTAGCGCTGACACTGGAAACTTCTTTTAAAAAATCCAAATAAGCAATTATAAGCATTCATTTGCAGTGCATTTCCAATATGTAGAGTGTATGCCATACTAGCCGCTTTCTAAGTCTTTACTATAAAAATTATAGTGATGTGATAAAGCAAGCAAATTAACGGAAACCTGTTCTGGCCAATCAGAAGTGAGGATTCAAGAGCACTGTGGCATCATGTAATTACACTCTGCCTGTCGCGTTAAATACTACTCACTAGTTCACTTAACTCACTGTTAATTCCTGTTATGGTTTTGCCTCACATAAATGTTTTTTTATTTGCAATATTATTTCACAGTTCCTAAAGTGCAAGTCGTGGTGTACTCCACCTGTTCCTCACTTCCAGAGGAGAACGAGGAAGTCGTGAAGAGCGCTCTCACACACACAGAGCAGGAAAACTCCAAACTACAGCCTTTCATGTACGTGTTTGTGTCTCAGAGTGTGTATGTGTGTGTTCTACATACTCTCCATCGCAGACTTCTAATTTTATCAAGCTGTGTGTGTTTTAGAAAAAAGCTATATATATGCTAATACTTATGGCTCATGTTTTGATTATAAATGACCACAATGTCAATTTTAGGACTTTTTTCCAATGCAATGTGTAGTCAACTACTGTACAGTATGTGTACTGTATATATGTGTGTGTGTGTGTGTGTGTTAGGCTTAGCCACGCGTCCAATTTACGATGCGATCCAGAGGACGGCAGTGGAGAAAAGAAGCCTGACTTTTTCAGGCTTGAAGCTTCTGATCAGAGTAACGGCTGCTTCTTAGCGGTACTCACGCGCAAGGTTTGTTACGAACTTACACACATGCACACACGCTCACAGTGCTTTATTTTGAATCCTGCCCTTACATACTGTACCTGACAGACTTGCTCATTGGGATCAGAGGATATCAGGGCTGAGTAGCAAAATTCCTGGTCTTAATTTCCTGCCAATTAACATAAAAGCTAATACATAAATTATGTTAATTTAACTTCAAACGTTTCCCTAGAAGTCATTTGTGTTTAAAGTTATGTGTAAGAGGTTAGCCATTATATAATGAAAAATCAGCTAACAATAAACTAACAATTGATAAACCAACAATTTTTCTGCTTCTTTACCAGTGTTGGGTGTTACGCGTTAGAGTACTTGGATTATTTTTTGACTTAACGAGTAATTTAGATAATTTATGTAATCCATGAGCCAGGCAGCAGGGATTCCATTAGTGTGTGTGTGTGAGAAAGTCATTCTACAAGCCCCGCCCCTGTTAACTCGCCCTCCTCTGTTATTCCTGCTGTTATATCCCATCTCACCTATATGGTTTGACTCGCGGTTAGAAGCAGTGTTAGGCACCGTGAGCCGCCGCGAGTGACCAGCCGACGTTTCGCGAAATCCTGCAACCCGCGAGCTTCTGCGAGGACTGACACGCGGAAAGATGGAAACGTAATGTCAGCACCAAAACTTGCAGTGAATCATGATGATCTGTACTCACGCCCACCGCGTGAAACCACGTAGCTGAGTGATGATGGTAGAATAATTATAAAGGTCTTGACTAAAACAACATGCATGAGGAATCACAAAGGAGTTTAATTTTCTGCAGTGGAAAAGTACTTTATCAGTACTCTGATAAAAGTAACTAGAAAAAAAACTAGTTACTTTTATCAGAAAGTAACGCAGTAATGTAACTGATTTTTTAATGACAGTACTGTAATTTTGTAGTGTAATTAGTTACTTAAGTAACGTCTCCCAACACTGTTCTTTACATGCAAAATGAACTTCTGCTCCCTTCACCCCTTTGGGAAAGTGCATTTTTCCGGACAGTCAGAATGAAGCTAATGAGACTTTCCTAAAAATGGCAGAGGAGAGGCTATGCAAATCGTCCCATCCAATTTTTTTTCTTTCCTGGAATTGCATCATGCCCTGAAAAATATGAACAGCTCAAATATGATTAATCAAAAAAGGAAATTAGTGAGAGGCATGTATTATGTCACATGTCTAAGTACACACTCACTGGAGATGCATGTGAATGTCCAAAAATGATTTAAAAAAAAATAAAAAAAAAAGGAATGCAAAATTGTCAGTCATTTAAAAACTACTTCATGTCAGGCACCATTTATCACACCATCTCACTGTTGTTTATTTTCTTCTAAGAACATGTATCATTAATTAAATTATAATCATTCATACCCTCCCCCAACGCAAGACATTGGTCATTAAGAATTAGGGTTTTTTTATCTTAAAAGAAATGAGATGCAACAACAAACCTAGACTGAGGATCATCACTTTCAACTTTTGTCCAACAAATATCCTTTGCCTCTGATTTCCTCCTTCATCTGTTATCTGTGAGAGATTAAACTTCAGACTGTGAAAATTCTCGCAGATGAAAAGGCTAAAGGCACGATTAACACAGAGCGGTTCAGAAAAGGCTTGGATAGAGCAAAAGGTGAATGCAGTGGAGCAGAGACATAAGGGAGACAGGTGGAAAGAAGGAGCAAAGAAATGGAGAAAGATGAACAGGATTTAGCAAGGAGATATGGGAATAAATAGGAAGAGGGAGCAACCACCTGGAGAAAGAGACAAACACTTAGAACATTTAAAGTTCAAAACAATCTAGAAATAATACAGCATGCAGTCCACAGAGAGAGCTTGAGAGGGTTGACGGGGTTGTGTGAACATGAATTCACTAGCATGGAACAACATTCACTGAGCTGCTGTTTACAACTGGAACCTTTAAATCATCAGCATGGCATTATTGGAAAATCTTTTGGACTAGGAAAATTTAGTTGGATTAGCATAGGGAATTAAAAATGTGAAATTTAATACATTGGTATGGTAAAATGGTGGAAAAGAAATAATGATTAACATGAGAAAAAGGAAATGGGAAATTAAATACATTACCATGGCAATACTAAAAATGTTATGGATTGAATCCAATGTTATAGAATATTGTCATATAAAAATTATAATGTACAATTCAAATGCATCAAAAAAGCTGGCAATGTGGCCTCAGACCTCCACGGTCAGGGTTCGATTCTCGCCTTATCTTCTATAGCGATTATCTTCTGTACCGCTTATCCTGTACAAGGTTGCAGGCGAAAATTTAAGGCATTAGCATGGTAAATTGAAAATATTTCTTGGCTTTGCCTGGCAAATTATAAAATAAAAAAAAAAACTTATTAGCATGAACAAATGGGGAAATTTTAATTTGTATTAGCATGACAAATCGTGAAGACTTGTTCAATTAGCATGGCAGAACAGGAACTATTTAATAGTGTCGGTTTTTAACAAAATGTTCAGCATTGCAAAACGAGACATTTCTAAAAGGAGAATTAAAAGGAATTATTAAAAGCGGTAACCACACAACAAATGAAATGCTAAAACTTAAAATGCAATCCAAATTGCCTCTCTACATTATTCAAACTCTTTTACGTTTCATGTTTTTTTTTCTCCATCTGTGTAGTTTGAGCGCTGCTATCATATTACGCTCATCAATCACATTCATTTCCACGTCCGTGCACCTGAAAATGTAATCAAAGCAATTTAATGGGTGCTTTATCTCACGTTCTCAAACGCATCCTGCTGTAAAGCAAAGTAATAAAGATTATTGTGGTGCACTTAAAAATGGCTCATAAAATTGCAATTAGACGTAAGTTGGGAATTTTTAAAGGCTGTTATTTCCCTCTTCAGAACCTGTTCCCGCTTAACCATAGCGTACAGTAGAGAGTTTTAGTGCATCTCTCGCTCTGCACCTGAGGCTAATAAAATGGACCTTACTACACAAATGGGGAGGACGATGGGTCTGATTCACTTGTGGAGAAATAAAATCAGTCCGCATCTGGAATTATCCCAGGGACGCCATTTTTAAACTTATACTTCGGCCTGTGCTAATGCGGAGCTTACAGTGTACGGATTTCTGTAATTTGAAGACATTAGTTACTACAAATCATTTGTTACGGTGAAGTATTTACAGCTAAAGTTAACAAGAGTTGTTGTTGATGCTATGAGGTAAATTCAAGTAAGAGGTTATCAGTGAGTTTATAGCTTTTTAATATCAACTATGCTCTCTTAGCGTGTTAACCATTCTATTTTACAGCGTAATATTTTGTCTTTTAATGAATTTATTTAGAATAGTAAAATCTTTTACTTTTTTGTTGTTTTTGTCACCAAGTAGGTAACAACTAACTTGAAAACGTTAGGTATTTATCCAAAATAGTGATTTTATTAATAAATAAAGAAAAAAAATGGTGAGACTGGGAATTAGAAAGAAGGGAAATAAAAATAAAGTGAGGAGAGTGTAGGATGGTGGGCTCTGGCAGCAGAAGGTGGATAATGTGGGACTAAAACTCGTGCAGCAATTGCAGGTGCTGAAGGCCAAAGGAGCCAACCACAGTTCGGTGGCAGTGGTGGCAGGCCGAAGTCAAAAACAAGGAGCCGACATGGTTGTCGCAGGCCGTCATGGTGGCAGCAGACCGGAATTGCTGGAATCATCTGCAGCGGTGGAGGCAAATCTAGAATTTGGAGCACAGGAGCCGACATGGCCGTCCTAGACCAGTAGCGATGGCAGCTGACCAGAACTGGGGGCATAAAAGTTGAGACAGCATAATCTTGAGAGTTCGGCAGAAGTGCCGAGGCAGCTGTCACAGTCCATCCTTTCGGGTGACCCTCAGCAAACTGCCGCACAGCACACAACACTCCCCAGCATGGGATCCCGAAAGTGCATGCAAACATTTTGTGGCACTCATGCCACACCTTGCGCCATCTCTACCCTAATCTCTGATTTCTCTTACCACGATCTCTGAACCTCTTGCTTGTTAGCAGAGAATCACCAGCCGTGTCGTATTCTGTGGCGCCCCTCACATCCCTGTCAATAGGGAGGTCGCAGTGCTGATAAGCTCGTTAGATTTGGTTTCTCTGAATTAAGGCAACCAGTCACCAGAATTAAGGCAACCATTCACCAGAACAACCATAACACTTTCAATTTCCTAATTACCCAGAGTGATTAGCAATTTCATTAACCAAGGAACATTGCCTTGGTTAAAGAAATTGCTAATCAATTTCTACATTGCTAATCAATTTTACAGCAGAACTACAGCTTTAGTATTCTATTATTTATATTTGACAAACATAAAGAACGGACTGATTTTGTGACTTTGTGGAGAAGCACAAAGGGAAATGAACAAGAGAGCGAGAGCTAGGATATAAGGGAGGATGTCTTAAATATTTCATCGCTCGCTTGTCTTTCTGTTAGCATCAGCATGCCAAGACGTAACAACCCCAACACAGACATGTGGATACTTTCTCTAAAAAAGACTGAATTATTCACACACTTAGTGGTTAGATTTCTAAGGAGACAGAAGGTGATCTAGCAGGGCACACAAACAAACGTAGCAGGATTCATGCAAAGATTAGGCAGTTCTAATTAGCATCTTAAATAGTGACGTAGTGCATAATGTGCTATTGACTATAAACACCTAGTTTAACGTTCCATCTCTTCTACAGCCGCAGCCAAAAGTGACTGAGACTCCACAGGAAGTGATAGCTCGCGCCACCGCGAGTGGCTTGCTGGACGGGATACAGCCGACTCAACCAATGAAGAAAGAGGGGCGTGGCCGACAGACACGCAAAGGACCTGGCCATCAATCTCGCCAGCGACCCCATGTCTCAGTTAGCGGGCAGTCACAGGTGGCTGAGTTTCTGAACCGTGAGATGAAAGCGAATAGCTCAGCTCCAACAGCAGCACAGGAAAGGACCAATGACACACAGCCGCCTTGGGGTAACACACTTCATCACACACACTTGACAGCAGACCCCCTCAGTTTAAGCTGTTTGATAGAGTATTACCTGTAGTTATCCCTCTCTGCATCTTCTCACTTTCACAAAATCCCGTGTGGTGTTTCCCCCAACACAAACACACATTTTAGCTCGTTTTATCAGTGGTCACTCGACTTCCAAAAGTTTGTGGACATCCAACTGTTATATTCGTATGTGCTTGTTGAACATGCCATTCGGGTCATTCTGTGCCAAACAACCAAGTTCCCTGCTGAGCGTTTTAGAAACAGGTGAAAACTTTAAAAATCTAATCGAACGTTTATTTATGTAGCACCTTTTATAACAAACTGTTAACAAGGTCCTTTACAGTACAATTAAAACAATAATGCAAAACAAAACAAGGTACCATGCACAAACAAGTACGAGTCCAAGACTTCAAAGAAAAACAACTAATACTCAAAATACTATGGTAATTAAGTGTTTAACCAAGATTCAAAAGTTGCCAGATCTGAGGCCGACCTTATTAAAGGGCAAATTATTCCACAACCTTGGAGCAGCCAGAACAAAACCTTGATCACCTCTGTTCTTTATTGGTCTGCAATAAATCAGCAAGGTATATGGGAGTTAAATCATTTAAAGCTTTTTAAACAAACATAAGAACTTTAAAATCAAATGAACTAAGCCAGTGCATTAATGCCGAAATGGGTTATGTGGTCCTGACTTCATGTATTAGTTACATACACCCTACTGTAGGTTGCTATTAAAGTTTACTCCCAAATTCCCTACAAAGGGTTTTACGGATCCAAGAAACCAAGGTACTGTGAGCACTGTACGGTAAGCGCCCATAGTGTTAGTCATGGTTTTATTTCTACCAGACACTTTAATAGGGTCTGTACAGATCCATTTCTATTTGGACTGATACAGTAGGAAGGTAGATCTGTAGATCATACTCATAGAGATGGTAAAGGATGCCATGATTCCGAAGGACACAGCCTAGATGAGGCACCGCTGGGCACACAACAAGTGAGTGGAACAGATGAAGATTAGAGCTTATTGATACTGAGCGAGAAGATTCAAACCACCTGAGTGCGACCCTTTGGATGCATACACAGAGCAACTTATTTTAATGCCACTTGCAAAAATCGCCTAGAGTCGATATTTTACTTTAATGTTACACTATAGGCAAATGCAAAAATTAGCCAAATTTAACATCAAATCTCAAATTTATAGCCATCTCAAAATTAGTACAAGTTAAAAAAAAAACACAAGAAGCCCTGCCGTTCCCCTGTATTAAGGGAAAGGACAACTATGTAGATAGATGGCAATGATAATCTTAAGATTATGGGAAAACATTCGCAAGTATTCGCATTTTGCACTAGTGGATGATAACCAGGTTGCAAGAACTATTTCAAAATGTCAAAAGACGAAAAAGGGGCAAGAGACAAAAAAAGAGATAGGCAATTTATTGAAAACTGCATTTAAACTCAAACATGTGAACTTTTAATGAACAGTTGATCAAATGTTTAAGACCATATCCCAAAAATTCGCACAACAGAACTAAAAGTGTCAAAAAGGACTCAGGACTCGAAACACTCGTTTCAGCATGCTTTATGCAACTGTTTTCAGGAGGCTGATGGGAACGTTGCTCCATGTTGTGAAGATGGCATCATAAAGGGCATCCACAGTCTGGAACTGACTTCTTTTTTTGTAAACTTCTCTTGCCATCCATTCCCAAACATTCTCAAGGGGATATAGATCAGAGGGACACGCAGGAAGGACCAGAAGTGCAACGTTATTGTCCTGTAAGAAGTTCTTCATCAGACGGTCTTTGTGAACTGCAGCATTGTCCTGTTGAAAGACCCAGTCATTACCCCACAGACGATTTGTTTTGGTCTTAAACTTTTGATTAGCTAAAGACCAGCCTGTTTGAGTTTAAATGCAATGTTCAATAAATTGTCTACTTTCTATTTTTTGTCTCTTGCTCTTGTTTCTTCATTTGGCATTGTGAAGAAGTATTTACAACCTGGTTATGATCCACAAGTGTGAAAACTTGTTATATTTTCCCTGGTCTTAAGATTTTGTTCAGGAGTGTAGCTACCTGGATCGTATTTGACGCATATATAAACAACTTAATTCAATTCCTTCAATATAAACTTTCCCTTTTGTTGTTGTTCTTTCGGCTGCCAGTGTACAGTAAACTAACTGTTGGTGCAAGTCCTGTTGGTGCGTACAACAATAAACCGATTATAAAGATAATTACACCAAAGTATAAATAAATGCAAAAATATTACATCATAAATAATAGAAATTGACACTGACACCAACATTTCTCCGATTTTGTTCAGTCACTTCAACCGAAGTCAGTACTTTTGGTGGAAGCAGTAAAGTTGGTCCCATTTCATAACCCTTCCTTTCGATAATACTGAAACTTGTGGCAGTCCTGATTAAAGAACTGCCCAGTGAATAGGTATCAAGAGATGGAACATTAAGCAGTGCCACATTATAATTTTAAGGTAATTAGAAGACTGTGATTGAAGTGAAGATTGATTACCTGCCCGTTGGCCTAATTAACACATGGAACTCAAACATAATAGCAGAAGTGTTAGCTAAATAATCAGTGTTTTGGTGGCTGCGAGAGGACTACAGTATGTCCTGACTTGTACTGCAATGCAGTATGATTCTGATTAATTCTGCTCGATCAACAAACCATTGAAAGTGAAAGATGAATAGGCTAATAATTTGATATGGTGCTTTATAGCTCACATGTAGCAAATATGGATTTAAACATTGCCAGCTGAAAGAACCAATAAACACATCTACTGTAAATGTAAGCTTTGTAAATTTTATTATCATTGCCATCTATCTACACAGTCATCTGTGCTCTCACAGACGGTCGTACAGCAGGGTTTTTTTTTTTTATTTGCGACCAATTTGAGTTGCCTATAAATATGAGATTTAATGTTGAATTTTGCATTTGCCTTTATTGTCTTCCCCAAATAACAATAATACAGTAGAATATTGACTATTAGCTTACTCAGGACCCTATAAAGTCTTCTGCCGAAACAAAATCTGATTTTCAAAATGTCAAAACACGTTAATAAATGAGGATATGGCCCTTGGAAATTTTAGATGTGATTCACTAGTGCAAAAAGGAATTAATTTAGGAGTATCCATTATTTTCTATAAGTCTCATTTTACCATGTTTATTTATTTATTTATTTATTTATTTTTTATCAAAATCTCAGCTAGGTTACCTCTCCACTCAGGTGTCCATATACTTGTGGCTGTATTGCATATGTTTTGGTTGTGTAGAAATGTAATTAATAGTGGTTTAAAAAAGGGTAGCTTTTAAATAAAACTACAGCAACCGAGTTTGATAGTTCATCTTGAACAGTATATCTCTGTCTTAAATTGTTTGTTGTGTTTCTATTCCTTATCCTTTTTTTTTGTTCATCACTTTCCTTTACAGTCTCTAGAAAATCCAAACCATCTTATCAGCCTTCAGGCAAGCACACCTCATCCAATGGCTATACAAGCACAGGCTCCTTAATTACAGGCCATGCATCGTCTACTGCCCCCAACACTGCCCATGTCCACTCTACCAGGACTGGCCATGTCTCATCCAACAACGGGCTCTCCATTACCTCCTTTACCAAGGGCACCACACAATCTTATAGGATCCTGAATCGAACCAATGGCAGCCAAGCTGCTGGTCCTGTAGCTCCACCCCCTGGCCCACCCAGAGGCAAACAGGAATTCTTGCGTCCTATGTTGGTTTCATTCCCCCCTGCTCAGTTTCCATCCCTGTGTCCAGCATCTGATTCTCTCATAATCAAGAGCCCTATGTTGTACCAAACCTGGGGAAACTGGTCACACCCTGCTCTGCTGATGCGCACACGATTTGGGGGCACCATGCGCCCATGGCTCTAATACACACACACACATACATATATACATACATATACATACAAACATATATAAAAAAAAAAAAAAACAGGTTTATGGGCACCCAAGGCTCATTAATGCCTACAGGGACCAAAGGCAGCACAGATTGCCAGAAAAGTCAATGCTGCCCATGATAGACAGGCACCAGAACACCCAGTGCACCAGAACATGGCACACTGAGCCCAGGAGGCGAAGAGACCCAACACTGCCAACCCCGGCCTCCCAAACTCCCTAGATCCCAATTCCATCAAGCACCCATGAGAGGCACCATGCAAACAAATCTGATCGGTGGAGGTACCACCCCACAACCCACAGCACCCACTGCCAACGGATCCACTGCTGTCAGACACCACATCACATGCCCAGAGGCCCTGCAGAGCCACACCCCCATGGGGCCAGAGATAGCCCAGGAAGCACAAGAGGGAACGAAAAAAGTTCATGTGAAAGATGTTTTTCATTTTATGGATTATTGGTATATATACTGTATATACATGTAGTGGCAAAAGTATTACCTCTGTCTACCTTCCTATGTTTCTTCTTAATGACCAAATTATGTTCTATTTTTGTATCATAATTATTATTAATATCTGTTTTATTTTTTAGGCTAAAACCATATACAAAGGGGCCCAAAAATGTATACACACTTTAATATTAAAAATACAGTAGATGGCTCTCTTTTTATGATCACATGACAGCATCAATGATGGTGCGACTCCTGACGACTTTAAAAGAAATGTAATATTACACATCACTGCCATAATTCAATTTGAGGTTTAAAAAGAGCATAGATAACAACTGTTGAACTGATTTTTGAGCCCCTCTGTATTATTTTGCTAAAAGCTGAACAAAACCTTTAAACATCTGTTATGATTACAAGATTACCTCATCAACAAAGCAAATTGACACTGATGCCAACACTTCTCAGATTTTGTTCATGTCGACTACTCAAAATCGGTTACATTAAGTAACTTTGCCTTTCGATAATACTGAAACTTGTATCAGTCCTGATTCGAGAACTGGAAGAAGTGTCAAAAGATGGAACACTAGATGATGCCATGTGGACTTATAAATGTGTCAACCTTACTTATCTTTTAAGATGAAGAATTTCAGCTGACTTCATACTGACCTAGTTACTTCCTGGAATATACTGTTTTTGTTGGAATACAAGACTTTAAACAATTACAGTGCCACAGGATCATTTTAAGTTCTCGGGGCTAAAACCCACATATATTATTTTGCTAAAAGCAGAATTAAACCTTTAACACGTCTGCATGTTTCTGAAATGCCTTTATTAGCACAGGGACGATATGGACATCAATATGGTGAATGAGGGACACAGAAGAGTTACACTTTGCTTACCAGAATTTTAAAGAGACCTTTCTTTTTTTCTTTTCATGTCAACAAAGTGAAAGTCAAGCGTTAATTGGCTGTTTATGCTTCCTACACCGGGCCTTGCTTCAGACCAATGCAAACTTCAGCTCTTTCCTTCTCCAGTTGTTTCAGTTCTCATTTTGTATCAGTGATCAAAATGTCTTGGATTTTATAATAGTACTAAAACATATTTTTAAACAAACAAACAAACAAAAAAGGAGAACAGGGAGTGAGTTATACAGTAGGTTGTATAAGAGTATTTTTTAAATTTGTTAGCGTCATTTTAAAACAGCTGGACATGCCACACCCAGAAGTCACTATACGCCTGTATAAAATAAACCTTAAACAGTTTTTTTTAAACAGTAAAATAACGTTTATAATCTTTACATTAGCTTATCTTGCTCATTGTTGCGTAGCTTAGTTGTTAGGTGTACAGTAATAGTTACACACGAGTTCATAGAAAGGCATGTTACTTTTACACTAACGTCACATTGAAGGCTATTGGAAAGGATGTTCTGGAAGAAGCATTAATGTGGAATTAAAAGTCGGGATTGTGGAAATTTCTGACTATGTGAAATAATTCATGTGTTGGTCAAAGAATTAAACTGAAACACTCTAAACCACATCACCAATAGTGCAGTGCAAAGTAAAAACTGTAGTGGAGTATGTTAATAGTATTAAGCTAATCTCTTGCTCTCAGAGCGATCAGTGTGACCGTTTGTCAGGTCGTCTTCTCGTAATTACTGCAATTCAGACACGCACCGATTCAGATCAGAAGTGTAACAAAACAATATCGCACTACAGCAGCACTAACGGGACAAACACTACACTAGACTTTACCAGTAGGGGGCTCTGAAAGAACAGCAGTGTACGAGACGTATCATCAAAAAAAATCCTAAAATTAAAAAAATGATCACATGCTACATAAATGCAACCTAAGAGAGGATTTTATCAGTTGTTTAGAAAAGAATAGATCCGAGACCTGGAGCAACGTATCGCCCCGAAAATAGAACGCTTCACTCATTTGTCGACGGTTCTCCGACTAAACCTGGCAGATTCACCATTTCACCAGGTTACAGTATGTTCATGTATTTTCAACCTGATAGTAGGAATAGGTTTTTTTTTTTTATCAAGACTCGCGTTAACACACCGAGACGTAGTCGTTCAGAACAGCCGAGATGGTGAAATGGCACACCACAATGGCGGAAAAGTTAGACTCGATTATGATGGACATGAAAATAAGTCTTCACTGACATCAACATGATGGTAACCGAGTAATCCACAGCTCAAACACATCGTGATTGTGTGTCTGTTGCCTTAAAAATGAGTGTAATTGTGTATTTTTTGTCCAAGGCATGCTTCAGGGAGCGCCTAGAGACGGACAAAGTTCAAAGAGCTACAGCTGAAGCTTCACCCATGGATCTTCTCTTCCTTTTCACTTCCTGTTTTTATTCTTTTGAATCATTAGTTTCTCCTTGGCTGTACAGAGTTTGGCGTTTTTATTTACATGTCCTGCCGGCGATCGTAGCCCAGCTGCACCGTCATTGGTGGGGCATCTCAGGGGTGGGCTTCTTTTTCAGAGTGTCTATGATGGACTGGACGCTGCGCTTCACGCTGGTAGTTACGCGGCGAGTCACGGAGTCAGAAGATGATGGAGAGGAACAGGTCGAGGATTTCTGAGAGACCAGGCATTTCTGATAGCGCAGCTGAAAAGAAAAAGAGGAAGGATAAGAAAAGAATTGAGAGACAGATGGAGAAAGAGAGGAAGATTCAGATGGAAAGGTTAGTATTGTTGCTCCAGCTCAGCATACATCAGTTTTGACATTAAGTGGGCTTGTGTGTCATAAGTATTAGCCCCCTACCCATCTATCACACATTGGACAAAAGGTACTTTGCCAAACCTGTTAATTATTGAACTCAGTGAAGGGCAATATTAATGCTTCAGCAGACCAAAACATCTTGGACAATGCAATGCTTCCATCTTTGTGGCAACAGTTTGGGAAGCGCCCTTTTCTATTCCAACATGACTGTGCCCCAGTGCACAAAGCAACGACTATAAAGACATGGTGTGATGAGTTCCACAGTGTGGAAGAACCTGACTGACCCTCATAAAGCCCTGACCTCAACCCCACTGAGCACCTTTGGGATGAACTGGAACCAAGACTGCGAGCCTGGCCTTCTCGTCCAGCATCAGCGCCTGACCTCATAAATGCTCTACAGAATGAATGGGCACAAATTCCCACAGAAACACTTCAAAATCTTGTAGACAGCCACCTAAGAAGTGAGGAAGCTGTTATACAGTAGCTGCAAAAGGAAGACCAACTCCATATTGAAGTACATGTATTTGGATAAAATGTCATTGCAGGTTTGGCCAAATCGTTTTGTCCTACTAATTTCTTTAAATGCCTTAATCCATCATTGAATTCAGGAAGCTCAAGACAAAATAATTTTTTACATGTGCAAATGATTCCCAAACATGATGGAGTTTCCCAGTGATTAACATGTATCCAAGTGAGCGTGTGATACTATATGGGTGTGTGGGTGTGTTAGGCGTACCATGCAGGCGGACTGCACGGCTTCGGACACACTCCCTGCATTAGGCTCACACCAGAACACGTGACACTGGAAATGCTGGTTGCCCGTGTCCATGATGAAGGCGAACGTGTGCACGTCACGGCCGACGCCCATAAACGACAGGAAACGCACACGGCATTCCACCAGCACTTCTTCTTCCTCCTCCTATGCATCCCATACACACAGACACATACATACACACTGAGGTCAAGTACTGTTCACGCTTTCTCTTTCTTGTCTTTTTGTTCTTTCTGTCTCTCACAGCTAAGGGTCAGAAACAGCAAGAAAAACTATCCGCATTTATCCAGCATGTCCACTTCCCTCACACACACACACACACACATTAGGATAATGGTGTGCTGATGACAAAATTGACCTTCTCTTTGACAACACTGACTGTCGCGTCTTCCACATTCAGCAGCACTGCAGTCCAGTCATCCTTCCCCGTGGACGACAGCAGACTGTCAATGGCTCCGTTTATAATGTCCATCCCTGAGAGACAGAGAGAGAAACTGTAAACTATGTTTGTGCAAGTGCAATTGTGTGTGTGTTTATGTGTCTGTGTTACCTATGGGACGAGACACAGAGGTCATTCCCAGGTAGAGAACATGGAAATTCTGCTGTAGTTCCGTCTTTGGTGTGGGAAAGTCTACTGAGAGAAAACACATGCAGCTGAGACAATTTCTAGAGCTACTGTAAGATGGACAAAGAAAGACATGACAATAGTCAAAGGAACACTTTTATAACAGAGCAAGAATAAACAGATTTTTTTAAATAGCAACAAAATGTCTCATTGTCTATATCCCTTTATCTTGTATTCAGGGTTGTGACGGGCCTGGAACCTATGCCAGGAGACCTAGGGCATGAGGCGGGGTACTGTACACCCTGGCCTGGGTGTCAATTCATTGCGGGGCATGCACATACACACACTTACACACTACGGGCAATTTGGGAACACCAATTAGCCAAATCTGCTTATCTTCGGACTGTGGGAGGAAACCGGAGAATCTGGAGGAAACCCACCAAGCACAGGGAGAACATACAGAGGCAGGCACATGAGAGAGGTAAATCCTCTCTCGGGTCATGGCGTGTCGTTACCTTGTAGCGGTACGTCGGTGCTGGACAGAGACGAGCCGCTCGCTGTTTTACTGTTCTTCTTCTCCGCCATAATCTGAATGAATACGGTGCATAAGTGTGAGATTACCTCTAAAAAAAGCACTTCATATAAGTCCACACACACTTGGGACATCGGTCTTAACGCAAACGGCATTTAAATGTAAATTACCTACATCACTGCAGTTCATACGATCACTTTTTTTACAGCTTGAAACGTAAAATATTTTACAGCTTTACCGCTGAATCTTATACTGGAGACTTTCATAAAATTAATCTCCTTACAAAAAAACTAAGCATACTCCCGTACAAGTCCCGATAACACGTAGAAATGAGAAACC
Organism: Clarias gariepinus; assembly: GCF_024256425.1. Classification (NCBI taxonomy): domain Eukaryota; kingdom Metazoa; phylum Chordata; class Actinopteri; order Siluriformes; family Clariidae; genus Clarias; species Clarias gariepinus. Next base: position 25,025,341 of record NC_071115.1, on the reverse strand, counting down.
TCCCTTTACTCTAGGAGAACCATAATTCATAACTCCCCCTACGGGAAGTTTATCAGCGTTGTCAGGATACAGTGTCTCACCTTGGAGCAGATCTTGTTCAGGCTGGCAGCAATGGTGTCTGCAGGACTTTCACACCGGAACACGTGACATTTTAGCACGTGCGTGTTTTTATCCCGAGCCACGTATGCGAAATCCCTAAAAACAAACAGACGATAAAACGTTCAGATCCGTTCAGATCCGTCCAGGTCCGCTGATGTTTAAAAGTTAAGTTAAGTTAAGCCTTTATTTGTCACATATACATTACAGCACAGTAAAATTCCTTCTTCGCATATCCCAACGTAACTGGGGTCAGAGCGCAGGGTCAGCCATGATACGGCGCCCCTGGAGCAGTTAGGGTTAAGGGCCTTGCTCAACGGCCCAACAGTGGCAACCTGGTGGAGCTGGGGATCGAACAGCCGATCTTCCGATCAGTAACTCAGTGCCTTAGCCCTCTGAGCCACCACTGCCCCCAAAGCAGCATTAATTAAGCACAATGCAATAAATAAATAAATAAATACCGGCTGATTGTCAGTAACAAAGTGCAAAGAATACATTTGTGTTGCTTTAGTGCACAGAAACTAAACAGCACATGTTTATGTGTTGATCCAAGCTGAAACTTCTTAGAGACAGAGGTTTTATTGTGTTTTTTACTTTCATACTGGAGGGGGTGAAAAAAAGAGCTGCAAAAGAATGTTCAAATCTTGCGCATCAAAGCTATCGGCTCTAAAAATAACCACAAACACAGATGTGAAATCAGGATACAAAGTGGACTGGGTGCACTCAGGGATTACACACACACCACTACCTTAGAAAAACTGCATATCTTTTTTAGTTTATTCTCTCTCTCTCTGTGCACCAAATACAATGTCACATCCACCACAATGTTCTTAACTTCCTAACCTTAAGAGGGATCTAGCTCCTTCCTGAAGCTGTATACCAAATTGTGGTTGGTGAGATTCCATGTAATTTAATGTTTACCAGAAATAAAATTCTAAAACACCACTATACTAGACAAATTGTGACAAACAGTGGGTGAGAAGCTTAAATTTAATGTGTGAAGTTGTTAGGAAGCAGAATTAAGTTGTGTCACACTAGCCACTGAACTGTCAGAAATCATTTTAACCAACGCTGCTTTGGGATCATTCTCCCTCTCTACAACAGGATTGTCCAATATTGCCTTCTGTTGCAGAATGGCCAATCAATCCTGCCCTTTCCTCCATAGAAGAATTTGATCTCATTACTCCCTACTACAGAGGTTTCGACCACATCCTACCCACCCTGCACAAAATTTAATCCAATCGTTAAGTTTGTTTTGTCCTGCCATCTCCCACAGATGTTTTAACCAGTCCTGCCTTCGCTTGTAAGGGTTTACTTCTGTATTGCCCTCTCCCACGGAAGGTTTAAACAAGCCTGTACTTTTATGCCTAAAGTTTAACTAATTTTACACTCTTCTGCTAAAGGTTTAACTAAACCTGCCCTCTTCTGCTAAACATTGCGCCAATTTTGCCCTCCACTACAGAGGTTTTGGCCAATCCTGCACTTTCCTGCTCTAAGGTTAACCAATCTTACCCTCGCCTACAGAGACTTTAATCAGTCCTTTTCCTTCAGAGGTTCTGACCGTTCCTGCCCTTATCTACAAAGGTTCTGACCAACTCTACCTTCTCATACAGAGATCCTGACCAATCCCTCCCTCTCCTACAGAGGTCCTGTCCAATCGTACCCTTTCATACAGAATTTTTTACCAGTCTTTCCCACTCCAATATAGGTTCTGACCAGTCCTGCCCTCTCCTACAGAGGATTTGCCCAATCACACACTCTCTTACTAAATATTGGGCTAATCCTGCTTATTCTTACAGAATGTTTGACCAATCCTTCTCTCTTCTATCTTCTTCTCTCTCTCTTTTGACCACTTCTGCACTTTTCTGCTGCACATTTGACCAAGCTTGTCTAATTGTGCCCAAAGTTTAAACAATCTCGCCCTCCCCCTCAGACATTTTGACCAATCTTCCCCTCTCCTACAGACGTCCTGACCAATCGTACCCCCTAATACAGAGTTTCTGGCTGGTCCTGCCCTGTCCAACATAGGCGCTGACCAGTCCTGCCCTCTCCTACAAAGGTTTTGCCTAATCATACACTTTTACTGAATACTGGTCTAATCCTCCCCACTACTGCTGAATGTTTGACCAATCCTTTTCTTCATTTTGATCAATTCTGCACTTTTCTGCTGATCGTTTGAACAAGCATGTCTAATCCTGCTCAAAGTTTAACCAATCCTGTCATCATCTACAGACATACTGACTAAACTTGCTCTCTCCTACAGAGGTTCTGAACAGTCCTGCTCTCTCTTAAAGAGGTTGTAATCAATCCTGCCGTTTCCTTCAGAGACTGAGGCCAATCCTGCAGTCTCCTACGAAGGCTCTGACCAGTCCTGCCCTCTCCTAAAGAGGATCTGAACAATCCTGCTCTCCTACAGAGGATTTGAGCAATCCTGCCCACTCATGCAGAGATTTTGAACAATCTTGTTATTTTTTTAGTAGTTTTGACCAACTCCACATTCTCCTGCTGAAAGTTTGACTAAGACTGCCCACTGCTGCTTAAAGTTTAATCACCCTGCACTTTCCTACTGAATGTTTAACAAAGCCTGTACTCACCTGCTGAATTTTAACCAATCCTGCACCCTCCTGCTGAATGTTTAACCATACCAACCCACTTGTACAGAGGTTTTGACCAATCATTCCATGAATTTTAACTAATCCTGCCCACTTCTGCCACTCATGTAGAGGTTTTTCTGAACTCCACTATCTTCCACAGAAAGTTTGACAAATCCTGCCCTCTCCAGGAGAGGTTTTGTCAGTTTTCTACTGTCCTGCATTTTGCCCATTATCACCTGTTCATGGAACCAACCCCAACTCTTCCATTTAAAGTTTGAGCCCCCAACCACCCCCATATTCTTCTGCATTCCTCTAGTATACACAATGGTTCACTAAGACACTTGTAACACTGGTACTTACATATACACTATATTGCCAGAAGTATTCGCTCATCTGCCTTCAAATGCATATGAACTTGAGTAAAATCGAATTCTTTATCCATAGGGTTTAATACGATGTTGGCTCACCCTTTGCAGCTACAACAGCTTCAACTCTTCTTGGAAGAATTTCCAAAAGGTGTAGGAGAGTGTTTATCGGAATTTGGATCATTCTTTCAGAAGCGCATTTGTGAGGTTAGACACTGATGCTGGCTCGCAGTCTCTGCTTTAATTTATCCCAGAAGTGCTCTAAAGGTTAAGTTAGGAATCAGGCCAGTCAAGTTCTTCCACACCAAACTCGCTCATCCAACATTAGTGTCTTACCTACAAATGTGCTCCTGGAAGAATGGTCAAAAATTCCGATAAACACACTCCTAAACCTTGTGGAAAGCCTTCCCAGAAGAGTTGAAGCTGTTATAATTGCAAAGGGTGGGCTATCATCATACTAAACCCTAAGAATTAAAAATTGGATGTTACTTAAATTCATATGCATCTTTAGGCAGGCAAGCGAATACTTTTGCCAATATAGTGTATTCTGTTAATTTGCTTTAATATTTTTCTTGGCCATGACATTAGCCATTACACTAGTTAGCACTGATGGCAGAATCCTGAATACACTGTCCTAAATGAATTTAGAAATATTCCTCTATTTAGATGGGTGACAATAAATGTAAGCAAAATGGAGCCAAATTTCCCAAGGAAAAGACATTTAAACATGAATAAGAAAATAAGTGATTAATTATTTACACAGTAAAATAAAATATGCATGGAGCGAGCCAAATGCTGTTGGGTACACAAAAAATCAACTTTGAGACTTCCAGAAATTTATTAAGAAGAACATTGTAAGCAAGCAAATATGGGAAAACATGATAGAGTGTGATTTAAAAAAAAAATCAATCAGCCAGCGCTTATTTGGACAAATATAGCGCTTTTTCTCTCAAGGTAGGCGTGGCTACATGTGTTACTCAATAGAGCCAATCACCATGATAGTATGCTATGCAGAAGAAATAGAAATGACTATAATGCACCTATAGGGCGCTCAAATTCTCAAGAAACAGAAATGAACGTATGACACACGCTGAAGTTGGACGTTGGATATTCGCGGTCTGGGCTCTAGATTCTGATTTGTGGTGGAGATTTGCTAACAGAAACCGGCAATAGTACCTTGGCTACTGTGCAAGTTAGGGATCATCTATAAAATACTGTCCGACTGAAATATGGGTAATATTAATATTATAAATAAATAAATACATCAATAAATAGATGTTGGTACAGTTAGTGTCAATGTCATGCATGGTGGAGTTTTATGACTTTGCATATTACCACTTTGCATATGCATCAATAATTAATAAGTTATAATTCTCTATTCTATTGCCGTAACCTCTAGGGCATGTGTGGCCACATGTCCTGGCACAACCTTTGGTTTTACATATTATTAATCACCTGTCCTGCCACACGTTTTAGAATAGATTTTGAGCCAATAGGTTACATGACCTGGAGGTTCATGAAATAAAATACATATTTATCAATAATGAATATGTAATAATTATATATTATTTATTAATTATTACTCATTTATAAGAAGTAATTTTATATTACTTATTCACAAGTATAGCGGAAGCTTGGATTACGAGCATAATTCGTGTTCATGTGATGCTCGGCATCAAAACAAGAAGCACGTGCATGCCACATGATACTCGATGATGCTTGGAACTCGTAAATCAAGGCACGCTTTTTTTTAAAGTCAAAATTAATTTTCGAAGTTTGCTCGTCTTGTGGAATGCTCACAAACCGGGTTACTCGTAATCCAAGGTTCCACTGTAATAATTAATAAATAATTAGTATTACTTTACAAAAGTATTACTTAATAATAACAAATATATGCACAGTCATATTATTGCGGGAAGTTTAAAACAAGTTTGCCTCATATGTTCTGAAACCATGGATGAAAAGCAGTCATGTGGTACGCCACTATGAGATGAAACACGGGTCGTTAGAGCAAACGTTTCCGCAGCATTTGGCCGATGAGAGCGTGTAAAATACCCGAACTGAGATCCCAGTGTTATGTGCTAAAATCAAAGCAATGTTATAAACAGTTACGCGCTAGATGTAATAATCTACTTTAAACAGGGAGGGTATTTGGCTGACGATGAATTATTGTTAACGAGACGAAAGATACTCAACCTTACAAAATTCTTTTTGTTAACAAGTTAGTTGAGTTCTGCTATATAGTAAGACAGGTAATGATAATATCACTGATTACATTAAAGCTAATCAGCTTATTTTTAGCTTTAACCTATTAAATATCTCTAAAAACTCTTTACCCGTCAACAATGGGTACTAACACTAGTTTATTATAGAGTGATCCTTCAGTTGAACCCTAGAGAGAAACCACTGAGCCCTCCATCTTACAAATCGCTTGCACTGGCGACTCCTTTTAAACAGTAAATGTTTAAACTGATTTATAACCGTGCTGTAGCTTGAGAAGAAATCAATAGTACAAGAACAGAAGGGCTACTGTTTAACTAAGTGTTAGTTTAAGCAAAGCTGCTGATTGGTCAGCTGCTATAATAAAATTGTGAACATCATAGCTGAAAATATTGAGGGAGCGGCACTTGTTTTGGCAAGTTTCTTCAAAACCAAAGTCTCTAGGGCACACAGTAATTCAGAGGGAACACTGAGCCAAACCAAACCCTACAAACTCAGTCGACTTCAAAGCGCACGCTGAAATATGGGATATCCAGAGGGAGAGAAATCTAACCCAAATTCACTGCAGGAACAAGAAATGCATGCATCTTTTACACGGTACAAAGTGCGTGTATGTGCAGGATGACTGACGCATCCTGCGGTAGCACCTACCCTGGAGCAATGCAGGCTGGGAACCTCGGTCCAGGTAGAGGGCGGAGAAACGCAAGATGCTATTATTATACTTGGTGTGTGTATTTGTGTGAAGACCTTGGCTTTATCGCTGCAGCCTCCCGCTGTATTTATGACTCTATTACCCGTCACGTCTCTTCTTAATTGTACAGACAAATTTAAAGTCAATAGTCCGGTGTGTGTCTGAGATTTACGAGACTTTGGGCTGCGAACAAGCGCATCTTCCTGTTTCGCAAAGTTCTGTATGCTGGAGCTTGTGTGTGAGAGCCAGTGAAATCTGAGAGAGGAAGAGTTTGTGTGGGTGTGTGTGTAAGTTGAGATCTCATCTGTTTACGTTCCATTACTGCACTTCCAGAGGGACATACTCTCATTATACAGCTACACACCTCGAAGACACATACAGAACACACACACACACACACTCAACACATGCACACTGCATTACTCAATAAAGATCCTACTGAGATGCATTACATTACATGAACCATGTGTAGCTAGAGGATCTAATTAGAGGAAAAGAAGGGAGAAAGTCTGTGGAGTTCTGTAAAAGTGTATGAGAATGTAGATCACACACATAGAATCCTGATAACGCCAATTCTTACCATTTATGTATGTAAAGAATAAAACGCATAACAGCGGCTATGGGACAAAGTATGTCCCTCTGGTCACTTTAAATTTTATATATATACCTTTTTTCTTCTATATTTCTATATTTTTATTATGCCCTTATTTGTACAGTTTATTTCACTAGTTAAATTTATTTTCTCTCGTATTTCTTTTTATTCATATTTATTTTTCAACATAGTATAAGTTTTTATTATTTTTTTTAAGGTCACTGGCGGTCGTATAAGCATTTCACTGCATATCCTACTGTGTATGACTGTGTATGTGACCAATCAAATTTGAATTTGGAAATAATCCATAACAAGGTGGTATAATTGTTACCGCTGCGTCGTTTCCTTTAACATTGCATCCACACAATATATAATTCTTTATTTAATGAATAATTCTGTCTTTTTATATTTCTACATTTACATTTAATATTCTAAGATGTCCGTGAAATAAGCTCGTTATCTCTCTGCTTGTAACAGTTATAGCCTCCGAACAAGACCGTATAGTCGAGTGGAAGAGAAAGGACAGGAGAGAAGTGAGAAGGAAGCAGAAAAAGAAACAGAGGAGAAGTAGAGGTCAATGAGATAAAAGAGGAAAATGAAAAAAAAGCAGGAAAAATGATATGGAGTTGGGAAGAAGAGGTGAGTAAAAGAACAGGTAAGGAAGATATGTCGAGGATAAAAAAACAAGAAAAGAGATAAGCGATAAGAAGAAAGATGAATTTACATACTAATAAAAGAATGATAATGGCGGATGAAAAAATATATAAATATACTGAAAAAATGAGAAAAGCATAAGGAGGAAGAGAGGAAAAAGGACATGGGAGATGAAGAGGCAAGGAAATGAGTGAAACTGTAAGGATGAAGAACAGAGGGAGACTGGATGAGGGGGAGGAAATTGAGAGGAAGATTAATGAAGAGGAAAATAGGGGGGTATTGAAGAGAGGTTGAGAAAGAAAAGAGTGAAGTTTGAGATGAAGAAGGCGAAAAAAAAAGGAATACAAGGAGAATATCAAGTGGCTTAGGGTGTAAAAGACTAAGCATCTTTTTTTTCTTTTCTTCGTTTGGTGTATAGCGCGTGCGTGTGTGTGGTGTGTGCCTAGACTTCAATCAGACGGGCCTGCTAATCAATCCGCGAGTTCCGTTTGTTTAAGCGAGTTGGCCGCTGCGTCATCTCATCAATCATCATCTGCATCCATTTACCCTCTTCATTCATTTGTTTCACTTGGTGTTCTGCTCACTTGTCTGCAGAAATGAAAAAGGACAACGTGCCTCGAACCGAAACTGCAGACACTACAAACGCAAACACAAACATTTGTCATTGCTACATAAATTATGTAATAATGTTCTGTATAAAAATAAATAATTGCAGCATTTCTTTCCACTGCGACACTCAGTAATAAACAGAGCAGAATACACTGAAGTGTATAAAATAGAGAGAAAAAGAGAGAGAGAGAGAGAGAAAGAAAAGACTTGCATATGAATAATAAACAAGAAAGAGTAGAAGATAGATAGATAGATAGATAGATAGATAGATAGATAGATAGATAGATAGATAGATAGATAGGCAAAAGGGATTCAAAGGCAAAGATGAAGAAAGGAAATAATGAGGAAGATGGGACAGGAAGAAATAGTGGAGAAAGAAACATACTGTATAAGGACATGAAGAGGAAAATGGGATGAAAAGAGGAAAAAGAACGCAGAAAATGTAGCGAACAAGGAAGGAAGAAAAAAGTAAAGTAAATGAAAGAGGAGAAAGGGCATAACAGAGGTAAGGACATGCAGAGGATTATGAGGGGATACAAAAGGAAAAGAATAGCATAGGACAGAAAGAAAGAAAGGGAAATTAAGTCGATGATGGGAGGGAGGGAAAAGAAGCACTTGAGGAAGAGGAGAAGAAAAGGATTAAAGAGGAAAAAGGCAGGGATGAGGAGTCCAAGAGAGATTAGAGAATACAGTATGTGTGAGAAGAAAGGGAAGGATAAAAGAAAAGAAGGAAAAAGAGAAAGTGAGACAAGGAAAACATGAGGTAAAGGAATAAAGAAAAGGCAAATTATAAAAGGATTTTTTAGTGCATGCAGAATCGAGACACAACATAGACGCTGCAGACACAAACACAAAGGGGGGGTGGAGCATGGTTTTATGTTTTGGTGTGTAACAAATGCTTCCCGGATGTAGGAACGGCTTATAGTTTTGACCTTGCTCGGACATGTGGCTGGTCCCCACAAGGAAAACTGTAGCTTTCCCTTGTAGTTTAAAAAGAAGCAAAATATGTCTATTAATTTACTACAGGTAAGGTTAGGGTTAGGTACGGGCACCGCAGCAATAATTATATCAGCTGAAGGTCCTCAGAAGGAGAGTAAGCCACATACACGTATGTGTGTGTGCATGTGTGTGCGTGTATGTGTTCGAGAGAGAATATTTGTCATGGTCGGTGACCATTAGGCTAATATCGCAGCTTAATTACCCATTAACATTGTAAGGTTGTTTACATGACACACTCATCTGCTCTCCTGTCATCGCCACTCATGTCCCTGACTGTAAATCAGCCTGAACCTCATTACCCATGAGCACCTGCTCAGCACGTTCACATTACATTACCTATAAACTCTTTCTACCCGGGTTTTCTTGACCTTAATGGTGCAAGCACAGTCAAGATCATGAAAATCGTACTAAATCTCAGGGAAACTGATGCATGTGCATGATGCATTGTGATTGTGCAAATTTGTCTTAGTAAATGTGGGTTGTGAAAATCACTAAAAATTAATGTACTTTTATTTAGGAAATCAGAACAGAAAGAGGGAACAAGAAGAGGATAAAATGAGAAAGCAGAGCAGTGGGTAAGAGATGGAGATACAAATGCAAATTAATTATGGAGAACCAGGGATGGCTAGTATAGTGTTGACGCTGGAAGTTTACATACACCTTAGCCATGATGCTAACATGATGCTGCCACTCCCATGCTTCATGGTTGGGATGGTGTTCTTTAGATTGCCAGCTCTTCCCCCTTGTCCTCCAGACTACATTGGTCATTATAGCCAAACAATTCAAATTGTGTATCATCAGACCAGAGGACATTTGTCGAAGAAACTAAGATTCGACCCCATGTGCAGCTACAAAGCTTTTTTTCAGCCTTAAAAGGGTACGCCGATATCTGTCTTGTTTTATTGTGCATATACAGGTTTCCTGGATTGCCTTCACAAGATTCTTTGCTGTTGTTCTGGGAATGATTTGTTACTTTTCGTCCCAAAGTATATTCCATATGAGTGGTATAATGGCTGTGTGATGTTTGTACTTGCATAGTATTGTTTGTACAGACGAATGTTGTACCTACTGTACTATCAGGCATGTGAAAAATACTCCCCTGTCCAGACTTGTGGAGGCCCACAGTTTTTTTTTTCCTGCGGTCATTACGTTTGATTTTCCCATAATATCAAGCGAAAAGGTGACCCACTGAGTTTAAAGGTAAGCCTTCAAATGCATTTAGAGACACACCCTAAACTGACTTAGATGATACCAATTAGCATATCAGACACCTCTAAAGCGAGGACATAGGTTCTGGAAATTTCGAATGCGTTTAAAAGCCCAGACAACAGAATATTAGTAAACTTCTGACCCATTGGAATTGTGATATAGTGAATTATAAGTATAAATCTGTAAACAAAAAAATTACTGGGCAAATTTACTTAACATAAAATCTGTGGAGTGTTTAAAAAATTAGCTTTGATGATTTTAACATAAGTGTACACTATGTAAACTTCTGACTTCCACTGTTAGATGTCCACGAATATGCACAACTTTTATTAATTCATTGTAAAATAATTCAAATATTTCATTCAAGTATATAGATAGACATTTTATGTCAAAATATTTACTGTCCTTTGTGTGTGTAGCTAACGTTAGCTCATGATTGTCTTGTTAAGCAAAGCGATGTGTGAAGAAATATTTTGATTGTGACAGGCGTCTCAAGCTGATTTAATCAATTTTGGTTTGTGTGATTCTCAAATTTCCAAATTTGATCGATTACAAAAAAAAAGCATGCATTTATGTTGTTTTCTTGGCAAACATCATGGCAGGTGTTACAGAGCACCCTCCAGGGCAGCATCCTGAACATTTATTTTTATCACTGCAGCAAATTAAGCCATAATGAATATAACTGGCAAGAGGATAAACCAGAATTCTACTCCTACATGCCTAGAACAAAGTAGCTTCATATATCAATGGGTTTTCTAAGAAAAGAACAACTTGCAGAGAAACAAACATTAAAATTCCCTAGAAAAAAAAAAAAGAAAATCACATCAAATTCTTCGCTTGTAATTTGCACCCATTGTGAAGTGTAGTTCTTGCTCACGTTTTCTGAAATTGCTGCATTACAGACGTTTCTGGCCCAGGGGTACAAATTTTTACTTCATGTTCAGTTTAAACTTATGTACACTGAGAGTATATAGTATGTCAGCACTACACATGAATGAATTATTCTTTTTGAATAAGTCTTTAACATTACTCAAAAGAACGAGTAGTTTCAGAGAGTGATTTGTTTATTTGTTTATTTTCTACTGGGAGGGCATGCGCAAAGCATCGCAAAACCTCCGTAGGTTATGTACAGGAAACAGAAACGGGCGGTTTATCTCATGACTTTTCTAGTCCGGGTCGTTCGTTCTTTTGTCACGTGTTTTTTTTAATCTTTTGTCATGGAAACACAGAAAACAGAATTAAGCGGTTCTTCTCATAAGTCTTCTAGTCTTATTTGTTCATTTCTTTGTCGCGTGACTCCCATAGACGCTGCAATGCACTGCATAGTATCTATGGGGATCACGTGACAAAAGAACGAATGACTCGGACCAGAAGATATCTGTTTATCATAATATTTTCTTTGCTGCATTGTAATAATTTCATTACTGGAACTATAGCCAAAATTTGTATATGTAGACGTGTTGGGGGGCTGTTTTTTGAAAATGTAACATTTAATTTTATTTCTGATCAAAAAAACGAAATGAACTAATGACTAAAAAGAAGATTTATTCATTTTGATGAACAAGATTCAAAGAACCTAGTTTTCTTACGGCTCCAGGCCACCCGCGACGCCGCTTTTATACAGGATAAAGCAGTATAGACGATGAGTCAGTAAGAAATACTATTGTTATATAATAAAATAGTGTTACATTGTAAACAGAGAAGCTATGGGGCTGTACAAACTTTTGCATTCAAGTGTTAAGGTTGCACTCGACTCCTTTAAAAAGTTGCACTTCCATTGTATGATTTTTATCTTGCTTGATAAAAATGGTCAGGTTTACACATCCACCACACATCTCCTGTCCTGATGTTCCTCTCCTTTAGACACTCCGTCCCTAACTGGTGCGCATTTCTGAGGCATGGTGAAAGCCAACAAGGACACATCAAAGCCCTGTGCCTATATAGAAGGATCTCTCTCTCTTCCTCTACACACACAATTCTACTGACTCCACACTTTCTGAGGGTCAGATTTATAGATACACTGTGGGACAGTGAATTAATGAGAGCAAGCATTAAATCAGAGAAAGAGAGAGAGAGAGAGAGAGAGAGAGAGAGAAACTGACCAGAGCTATTCAATTGTACAAAAAATGGGTAGAAGAAATGAAAATTTAATAAAAGGTGTGTGTGTGTGTATGTGTGTGTGTAAAACTGGAAGAACAAGGTGCTGAATCCTGCACAGTAGAAGACAATGCTGCAGGCGACAAATGTAGCAGAGTAAAATCATGGTGAAAAAAAGAGATAAAAGCCCGGAGCTCTGAGCCCAGCGAGAGATAGTAGATAAAGTGATGAAGCTAGAGAGGGAAGACAAGAGGGAAACAAGTTCAAGAGGGATGAAAGATCAGCGCCAACTCGCAGAGCGTGTGTGTGTGTGTGTGTGTGTGTGTGTGCGCGTAGTAAGAACAGAAAAGGTTAATGATCTCACTGTGTACAACAAGCTATATCTCTTAAAAGGGCAACAGTATCAGAAATATATTGAGTGGGCCCCACTGTTAAAAGGGCAACTCTGGTTGTATTATGGAAAAGAAATTTATGCATGAACAACAGGGCTGAACAATTTGCATTTTGATACTGCAGCTGTGGCACTTGCCATCTACTTTATTAAAAACTACGGGTGTATCGCTAGACTTTATTTAGACATTTTTTAGGTTCTCTGAATATTTTGACAAATTTCCAATGAAGAAAATGTTAATATTTCTGAATCATTTTATATTTTGTAAACAATGCAAACGAAAATCAAAATAAATCAGAAATTGCTCCTGTATGAACATATGGGATACAAGTTGTAAAAGAGGTTCACAGAAATAGAGCTCCAAAGTAGGCTAAAGTGCCCGATTTCTGTTGCATTTGTTGTATTTTGGAAATTTCCCAACATTTTAACATGATTAAATGTTATGTTAGGGTTGGAAATTTCCTTAACTCCAGGTCGCCCTCTTGTGGTGTACAAGTTAATAGATATGTGAACTACAGAAAAGCATTACGCAAAACATTGCCAGTTAAGATATGTATAAATAATATGATAACATTTTAAGCAACAACAAAAAAAAAGGTTCTCACAACAGGACAAAGCTTGAGAAACAGACCTTACCTTTATAGAAAAGAGCAAGCATTTCATAACAAAGCAGACAGTTTATGATCGGGAAAAAAGACCTGGATGGTAGCGCATCCCTCAGCTCAAAATAGTTTAGACATTCTTCTCTGACCTTGCTCGACAGCAGGGCATTTCACCCAACAGCAGAGTCACCTAGTACATTACTGCAACAAGATTCTATCATCCAATGAGCTGCATGAAGGTCCAGGTGTAGAGATGTTCTTAATATAAAGACCATGATGCTTGAGGCTATGTATTGGTAATGTACACTTAATAAAATTCTTCACGAAGCCTCATTACACTACAATCCTGCTTCTATATGCCAAAAAAACATACAAATATCCTGATGCAGGTTAGTGTACCACTGTGTACTGATTTAATAGTGATATTAAAAATTCATTCTAGTGTAGGTGCAAAATTATATTAGTATGATGTTCAAATTATGCCAAGAACAATATCATCTCCGGGGAGACAACAGCCACTATTACTTCCTAATGAGGTTAATGTTGGACATAAGATGCAGCATGAATTACATTTCAATTATGCCAGAATTTACAATTTGTCTGCACAAAAAGACCCAGGAAAATACTTCAATAAGTACTAATGGTAAATACTGTAGCAAAACCTTGACCTAGTTAAGCTGAACACCTGCGGTGTACATTAATTTAAGAAAAATCTTACTGCTTTCATTGTCAATTGGGTTGGGCTAATGTTGAGTTAAGCTTGAGAACCTCAGAAATCACTTGCAAGTCTTACACATTTCAGCAAGTCTTTATCTAAATGATATGGTTAAGCTTGAGTGGTCTCATTAATCTGAGTGAAACAGAGTAAGAAGGATAAGTGTGTGTGTGTGTGTGTGTGTGAGAGAGAGAGAGAGAGAGAGGGGAAACTGGTTGGACCTTCATGTTCCTAACAAAACACACACACATACTGTACATCTACTGGTGGAGAGCACCAAACATAGATCTATGAGTTTATAGCGCTTTTAACACCGGTCATTGTCACAAAGTACCTTTACAAAAGTAAAAACATATAGAACTAGATTAGAAAATGTTAGAAAATATGCATAAATTATAACAATAAACATCAGCTTGTCCTTGGTGAGCAAGCCGCGGGCGACGTGGCAAGGAAAAACTCCTTGAGATGACCAGAGAAAGAAACTGTGCGAGGAACCAGACTCAACAGGAAACCCATCCTCATTTGGATGACCATTAATCAGTCTGTGTTATATCTGTGTGCTACAAGACTGAAAGTTTAATATAAAGGGGAAGGTTTTAAGGTCATACAATGTCCATACTTCCGTCTTCCACTATTTGAGTGCAAACTATTTGTGGGAATTTCAGTTCTAGACCATGTAGCGACTAGTCACAAGCCATCATAGAAAAACTGCCTGCATCAGCCCAGTGTAAGGTCATCTTCATGGTCACTGAGTGGAGCACATCACCACACACATCCCAAGCAGACCACACAGGGCCATCCTCCGCAGCAGCAGAGGCCATTATTCTGAATCTCATTCATGTTTGTGCCCATGTTTGCATGTGTGTATGTACATATCTAAGTGTACAAAGTTAAAGAAATTAAAATATATATATATATATACTGCATCTAGAAGCCAGTCTATACTGTGACCAAATGAGAAATAAAGCGCGGAAGTCGATGGCTTAGATGCTTTCGCCAATTATTTTTTGACTTACACACTCGAGTGTAGAAAGGCCAATAAGTATGCATGGGATGCATCATTCAGTGGTGTAGCGGTTAGTGTTGTGGTTTCTCATGCATGAAATTGCCGGTTCAGAGCTGTAGTTGGGTTTAACTTTAGTTCAGGATGTAAGTATTAAAAAGTTTGTGCTTTTGCCAATTATATTTTGACTTGCACTCTTGAGCCAAAAGTCAAGGACAAAACACATCTTTCAGTAAGGTAATACTAGGGGAATTTAGTTTAAACCTGTGCTTTGGCTTCACTTTAGTTGAGGATGTTCGTAAGTATTGAAAACGTTTATGTTTTCCTTATTATATTTTGACTTGAGCCAAAAGTCAGATAAGCAAGTGCAAGACCCAACTTACAGTGTGTAGCGTCATGGATTTCATGCATGGCGTCCCTGGTTTGAATCTGTCCTTTGGCTTAACTTTAGTGCAGAATGCAAGTACACAAAATTGAAATGTTCATGTTTTCACCAATTATATTATCACTTGGACTCTTGAGCCAAACGTCCAAGCAACTTTAAGCACCCTATCATCCAACTGTGTAGTGGTTAGTATAATGGTTTTTTTATCCAGTAAATCCTGGTACATGCATTTTGGCTTAATTTTAGTTCACGAGCAAAAGTACTGAAAAGTTTATACCTTCACCAATTATATTTTGACTCACGCTCATGAGCCGTTTAATGAGCCAAAAGCCAAAAGTAACTGGAATAATGGATGGATATTACATCTATCCTTTAATGGTGTAGTGGTTAGTGCTATGGTTTTACATCCATCACATCCCTGGTTTGAATTTGCAATTTTTATTGAATTGGCTTGCAGAAGTATACAAAAATATGAAACGCTCATGCTTTTTCTAATTATATTTTAATTTGAGCCATCTATCAAGCCGATGTCCAATTAGCAAGTACCAGCCCTCAGTTGTGTAGTGGTTTATATAATGTTTTTTTTTCTCTTCATATAATGTTTTTATTCATAGTTAAATTCTGCATTTTGGCATCACTTAGGTGCAGGATTTAAATACACAAAATTGAAAAGTTAACAGTTTCACTTATTATATTTTAACTAGCAATTTATGGTGTCAAAAGTCCAATACGCCATCATCGTTTGGTGGTATTGTGGTTAATTTTGCTAAATATATTTTGACCCAGACTTCCTGTGTAAGCAAAAATATATCATCTGCTTTTTGACAGTGCTCACACACCAACATCCTACACCTCCATACGCAGTGTTGAGGACACGCAGGATTCAAACCAGCAACCTCCAAAATCAGCAACGAGGCTTTTACGACAAAGCCATAAATTGCCACATTATAACTTTGTTTTTTAAAATAAAGCCGAAAATTTTTTTTTAAACAAATATGCTCAACAATGCCCCCTTGTGGCTCAATGGATACTAGTATTTTTTTTTTGTTTTGTTTTTACGAATCAATTAATTCAATTAAGAGCTTAAAATTTGTCAAAGAGGGAATTAGATCGAGTTTGAGCCTCAACTGGGAAAGTTGCGTAGGCTGCAGGTTGTCTCAGACAGTGGGTTTCTGTCCCAACCTAAACAGTTTGTCATTTTTTTATTTTTTGATGCTAACACTGTAAACAGGACCTGAGTATTATCTTGTATCCCTGTAAACCCTGAACCCTTCCTGTTACTGCCACTGTGTCGTCTCTGAATATACGAACACAAATGTTTTACTGTTTAAGCCACCCAAGCTACCATAACCCGTGCCTTTCATCCACAAGCTGCCCCAGACGGAGGGTTGGAGCGAGCTGCCCAGCGCCTACCAGGAAGGAGTGGTACATGGAATGGGGCTGGAATGATTTTACCAATTTAACTGTAGAGATTCAAGGAGTCTTCAAGCAAGTAAGACAGTTAAAAGCTTAAAAGCTTCTGAAAGAGGAGCTCGATGGATTTCATGTGTCAGGGATCTTTGTAACTTTGGAGCACAATTTGGTACCGCTCTCATTCGTTTATGCTTTATATGAGGATATATATACTGTGACTCTACAAAGATCTACTAGAAACCGTTCCCTCTCTTTCTCTCTCTTCCTTCTTACCTCTATTCACTTTCATTCTTGCTGAATCTGACTCGTACCTTCACCCCGTTATTACACTGATTTACCCTTCAAACAGCCGCCAGCTATAGTGCCCCACCTCACCCTCTCTCTCTTATTCCTCTTTCACTATCTTTCTTCTCTTCTACTGTATCTCTCCTCATCCGTCTTCCTCTCTTTCCTGCCGTCCACATCACTCTGCTGCCTCCATTCCGCTCCCGTTTGCTCTATTACCTCCTTAAACATGAAGCAAACACAACAGACACAGTAATTCACCAGCTCTCTATGGTGTAGTGTGTGTGTGTGTGTGTGTGTGTGTGTGTGTGTGTGTGTGTGTGTGTGTGTGTGTGTGTGTGTGTGTATGTGTGTTTGCACGTGTGTACGATCCCGTAAGTTGAACTCATTCTGTCTCTTTGAACTGAATGTTTTCTCGCTGCAGAAACAGACAAACCTACACACACACACACACACACACACACACACACTACATCCAAGCTGAAATGTGGTAATTCCCTGTACCAAGATAAAGCTAAACATACACAAAGTAAAAAAATAAAAATAAAAGAACAACAAGCAAAGGGGGGTTAAAATAAAAAATTAAGGAATAAACCAAGGAACACAAAAAAACCAAGGAAAAGAAAGAGCACAATTTAGTGAGAAAGAAAGAAAGAAAGAAAGAAAGAAAAACAATATGTAAAAATAAAATGAAAAAATTAAAATCAAGGAAAAAAAAGTTAAGGAAAGAAGGAATAAACAATTTTAGAATTTTGTTAAAAGAAAAAGTAGAAAGGGAGGATTAGGACAAAAAAAGGAAAAGAAAAAAGTAAAGTGAAAAAATATATTTTTGAATAATGAAAGAATTAATGTGGAAAAAAACAAATAAAAAAGCAAGAACAGGGAGTGGTTTAGAAAGAAAGAAAGAAAGAAAGAAAGAAAGAAAGAAAGAAAGAAAAAATAGAAAGAAGGAACGAAAAAAAAGACAAAAAACATGAAAAAAAAACAGTTTTAAATAAAAGAAGAAAGACAGAAAGAAAGAAATTTTAAAATAAATGGCAAGAAAAAACAGGTTGAAAGAAAAAAAAAGAAAGGATTAACAAAAATAAAGAAATAACAGAATCACAAAAAACAAGTGAAAAACCTTAAAGACAGACAGACAGACAGACAGAAACGAGTCAGACGTGTGAGTGTGTGAGTAAAACTGAAGCTGCCACACTCCATCTGGAGCGCTCACACCTGAACAGAAGTTTACACAGAAACTGAAAAGAAGAGGAAGAGGAAGAGGAGGAGGAAGACACAGTAATAAATTATCTCTTCCATACCCTAAATCCTACCCCCACCCGCACCCCCACCTCCTTACACACTTTTCCCCTGAGCTGCTCACACACACACACACACACACACACACACACACACACACACACACATTTCTCTAAGGAAATAAAGAGAATTCCACCACATATTTCATACGTGTCCTTCCTAATATACTCCACTGAGACACACACACACACACGTGTGCTTAATTCTGCAACCCAGCAGAAATATTCTTCACACTAACCCTCTCTCTGTGTCTCACTCACACACACACACACACACACATGCGCAACACACGCATACACACCTGGCACCTGCAGGTTAAAGATAAAATATGCAGGGACAGAGAATCAAAAGCAGTGTGTGTGTGTGTGTGTGTGTGTGTGTGTGTGTGTGAGAGAGATGCAGAAAAGATAGATAAACATGGTGATGGAGAGATAAGCAGAGAATGATGGACAGTAAGAGTGATGGAGGGATGCAGACGGAGGAGTGTGTACTCACCGAGTCAGACATCTCTATTAGCACCAAGCAGCTCTCCGGCTCATTATCCCCTCCACACACACACACACACACACACACACTGCACTTTTCTCTGTCCTCCACTCATCCGTCCCACCGCTCCGTCCGTCTTCCGCCTTCCTCTTCTCTATCCCCTCCGTCTCTCTTTCTTTCTCTCTGCACGAGAGCCCTCCTAACACACGCCTCTCACATCACTGCAAGAATCCCCCCTCTCTCTCTCTCTCTCTCTCTCTCTCTGCACTCCTCTCCCGTCTGCCCTTCACTCCGCCTTCCTCTCCATCTCTCCCAATACTTTATTTTATCTCTCTATTTATTTTCACAACCCATAAACTCATTAGTGTACACACCGCTTATTGTGTTACTGTAAATATTTTCCAATTTAATTATTTTTTTTAATTTATCTTCCTCTTGCTCTCTTTGATCTTATTCTAGGTCTGTCGCCCTCTGCAGGACAACGGGGGACGGGAAGGAGAGGGAGAGAGAGAGAGAGAGAGAGAGAGAGAGAAGGGGGAAGCCAATAGGAAGTAAGCAGAGAAAAAGTGATGATGTGAAAAGACCAAGGGTAGAAGGAAAATCCAGAGAGAGGGAAAGAAAAGGGGGGAGGGAGAGAGAGAGAGAGAGGAATGAAAAAAGGATGAAGATATAAAACGACTAGGACGGATTAAGAGAGAGAGGGAGGTGAAGAAAGTAAGCAAGAGAGGAATGGAAAGATTTACAGGAGAGACAGCGGGTGAGAGAGGACAGGTGGAAGTGAAGAAACGGTAATAGAAGAAAGGAAGTAGAAAAGAGATACTGTAGTCTGAAAAAAGGAAGGAGAGAAAGAGGGATGAGTGGAAGAAGAGAGATGAGACGGGTTAAGAGCAGACAGTTGGAGAAAGAATAAAAAAATGCTAAGTGAGAAGGAGAGAGAGAGAGAGACAGAGAGATGGTTAGCGCTCTATGTTCCTGAGAAGACACACACACACACACACACTCACACACACACACACACACACACACATATTGCTGAGTGCTCCAGAAATAGAACTGTGAGTTAAAATCCCATGGAGACTCAATCTTTCTAATTCTCATTCATGTGTGTGTGTGTGTGTGTGCGCGTGTGTGTGTGTGTGTTTGTGTGTGTGGAGGTTTGCTTGTTTGTGGACGTGCATGTGTGTGTGTGTGTGTGTGTGTGTGTGTGTGTGGATGTCTACTTATGTGTGTGTGTGTGCATATAGTTTTGCATCTACTGTGTGTGTGTGTGTGTGTGTTAGTGCACGTGTGTGTGTGTGTGTTAGTGCACGTGTGTGTGTGTGTTAGTGCACGTGTGTGTGTGTGCTCGTGTGTGTGTGCATATAGTTTTGCATCTAGTGTGTACGTGTGTGTGTGTGTGTGTGTGTGTGTGTGTGTGTGTGTGTGTATGCGATTATGGGTGTGCATATAGTTTTGCATCTACAGTGTGTGTGTGCGTGTGTGTTAGTGCACGTGTGTGTGTGTGTGTGTTAGTGCACGTGTGTGTGTGCGTGTGTGTGTGTGCATATAGTTTTGCATCTACAGTGTGTGTGCGTGTGTGTGTGTGTGTGTGCACGTGTGTGTGTGTGTGTGGGTACGGGTGTGCATATAGTTTTGCATCTACAGTGTGTGTGTGCGTGTGTGTTAGTGCACGTGTGTGTGTGTGTGTGTGCACGTGTGTGTGTGTGTGTGTGTGTGTGTGTGTGTGGGTACGGGTGTGCATATAGTTTTGCATCTACAGTGTGTGTGTGCGTGTGTGTTAGTGCACGTGTGTGTGTGTGTGTTAGTGCACGTGTGTGTGTGTGTGTGTGTGTGTGTGCATCTCCCTCTCCATTAGAGAGACATGTGAAACCAGTGTACACAGCTCAGTACCACACAGCACATTCTGTTCAGAACGCTGTCTCCACCTAGTGGCCAACTCACACACTGCACCTCTCACTTTCACCTCATCTTCCAACACTTTCCTCCTGCACTTTATCCAGAATTTCTCCCTGCGAGTTGCCATCAGTGCATAAGTATCAGTAGCTAAAATATATAGCTTACCGATAATTAATCACCCTAATAAAAGAATACACTAATCAAGGTGAATATTCACATATAATTTATTTACATGATAAACTACAAGCTAAGTGTAATTCAAATTTCTCTTTACACATTTAAAAAAAGGTCAGAGGTGATAAAATTTATTACAAGTTCTTCAGCCATTCTATGAGTTGTAACAACTACGACAAAAATCACAGGTGCCACACTACTGACCTGTTTTAATCATGTGACCTTTCAACTCACACGCGCCGTATTTATCACCATAAGCCATTCCTTTAGTCCTCTCTTTGTAACAACCTTCCTCACTCATTCTTCCTTCCTTGCCTTTCTTCCTATTTCATTTTCATAACTCACCTTTATTTAAAATTTCTTTTATTTTTAAAATAAATTTAATTTATTTTAATCCTAATGTATCACTTATATTCAGTTTCTTTGGTATCTTCATTCTCCACTTGTTCCTCCAGTGTCTCCTTTCATGTAACCTCATCCTCATCCCTTTGATTTCCACGACACCTCCTGCATTTTTTTTATCTTTCATTTTTCTACCTTCTTACCTCTTCATCTCGTTTTTTTCTTTATTGTAATTTTATTCCAGTTATTTTTCCTATATCCTCCTCCTTTTATCACTTTCTTTTATTTTCTTTGCGTTCCCTTATGTTCCTCCTCTTTATCCTGAGTATCACTAAGCATTAGCAAAATCAAATCTAAACAGAAACCCAGATTAATAAAAAAAAAAAAAAACATATTCTTACTGTTTAGTGCGAGTGTCGCCATGTTGATGTGACATCACTGACTCACGATTCCGAGAAGTCTGAGTTCCTGAGAATCTTTGATTTTCCTTTGAATTACAAGTTGAAAAGCCATTCAAACAAACCAACTGTCTTTACGATAAACACAACTGCTGCCCCTGCTGCATCACAGGGCAGCGTAACACTCTGAGAAAAGTGCAACCCCCCCTCTTCCTCATTACATGACCTCACCGAGACACGGGATTGGCTGAGGCAGCTGTGACAGAGTGGCACCCAAACCAAATTCCCACTCACCTGCTGTGGCCCCGCCCAACTCCCCAGACACGAATGCTGGCGATTGGCTGAGAGTGAAGCAGGGTGTGGTCTACAGGATCGATCAGGGTCAGAGTGGCGTCCTGCAGCACTAACAGCATGGCTTTTCCCTAAAAACAAAATGAGAGATGAAGCTTCAGATGTTGCTCTACGATTAAAAGTCACTTCCAGCTCTCTGTTCATCATCTTTACCTCCTCCATTTCCCCGGCGCTTTCTCTTTCTCTCCGGCGAAGTGTGTTTGTGTGAGAGTGTGTGTTGGAGTGCTGGAGGAGTCGAATGCAGTCGCTGATCACAATGCTGCCAGATGCCATGTCAGCCTCGCAGACTTCCATCCAGCCGAGGGAGCGCACACGATACACCTGCAATACACGCACCGAGAGTGATCACACACACACACACACACACACACACACTTCATCATTTTGTAAACTATTAAATCCCATAATTTGGCCTCCGAGTGGCGCAGGGGTAAAGTGCTCGCTCTATCATCCGAAGATCGCTGGATCGGTTCCCTGGTTATGCTGTAACCTCCCGCAGCCGGAGGTCTAAAGAGAGCTGATTGGTCGAGCTATCTCAGAGGGGAGGGATGAGAGGTACCACATTATTCACGGCTCTACAGCCAATCAGGGGCGTCTGTGAGCTCACGCATGTGGAAGGACCGGATAGCGCTGTCCTCTGAGTGTGTTACTCTGCCCTCAACGGTGCTATTTAAGCAGTTCGAAAAGGATGTGGGAGCCCCCTAGTGAAGGGGAGGAATTGGACACGACTAAACGACTAAATTAGGGAGAAAATCAGGAAAAAATCCAAAAAAAAAACTATAATTCATCCTTCTCTCAGTCTCCTTCCTTTTATGTGCCTCCTCCATTATTTCCTTTTTCCTCCCACTTTTATCTCCTCTTTTCCTATTTCTCACTCAATCCTACCTCATTTTAGTAAATCCTCTCCACCTCTTTCATGCTTATAATTCTTTTAATTGATTTTCCATCTCATCTATATTTTTCTATTTTCTTTCATAAATTTTTTAAATATTTTCTTATGTTCTTTCTCTTAGACTTCCCTTTAATGTAACCAGTCATGTTTCCTCTTTTCACTCTCTTACTGCGTTTCCTTCCATCTTCTTAGTTTTTTCCATTTATTTTATCCTGTCTACTTTCTTCCCTTCACTCTCGCTTGCTCTACATTTCCTCTCTATTAGATCATTTTCTTCAGTTCCTCCTCTTTTTTCTTAAATTTTTATGATTGCATTTTATTCTTTTTTTCATTGTTTTTTTTTTATTTCTACAAGTTCCTTCCAATTCTCTCCTTTCCTCTCTCTCCCTCAAGATTCTCCTCCTTATCCTTCCTTTTTTTCTTACTTTTCCGTCCTTCAGAGGTCCTGCACTGATTTCTTTTTTGTTTACTACCAGCAGGTACAGTAACAGCAAATCTAATTGTTACAGTTCACCTCTGTAACCACAAGATGGCGACACCCTTTAACCATATTATGGATAACATTCGAAGAACATTGACTCACGTGTGTTTCGAAGTCATTGATGGGGATCACTGTATCAGCAGGAGGAGCGGGTACCTTAGTTCTGAGGAGAGAGAGAGAGAGAGAGAGACATAAGAAAGACAAAAAGATTTCAGACTTCCTGTCTATAAACAAAGTGGGTCTTGACTTGTTTTTTTATTTCCTCATTCCTTTTGTCTTCTCGGTCTGTCTTCCTCTTCCTATATTCATCTACTTTTCTTTTCTCCACTCTTTCAATCCTTATCTACAGTATAATCTTTCCCTTTATGTATTAACTCTTCTTCTCCTTCTCACTTCCACCCATCTTCCTCTCTTCTTGTCTCTTCCCTTCTTCCTCATCCTGCTTTCTCTGTCCCTTCCTTTTCACTTCACTCATCTATTCCTTGTCTCTTTTTACACTCGGTCATCTTCTCTTTGCTTTTTCTTCTAAGTGTTCACATCTCATTTTCATTTCCTCTCCTCCGCATCTCTTTCCTTCCTTTCTTTTAATCCCTTTAAAACGAGCAGACGAGCGCTACGAACACACCTGCTGTATCTCAGGTTGACGTAGCTGTATGGCATGCAGCGGGCTCCGACACACTCTTGCTCTCGGTGCTCCTCTACTCTTTCACTTTGGCTCTGTCTGGAATCGAAAGGGGGACTGGCGGAGGTCTCCTTCAGGTCCTGTAGGAAGTGAAGCACACTTCAATTCAAATGGTATCAAATAGAAATAACCTCAGTTACATTATTCTGAAGGCGTATTTTCCATTTCTTTTGATCAAAGTCTGAGTATGCCACATTTAGCAAGCAGGCAACATTTATCCTAGCGCCATTTTTTATACTGTATCACACACCAGATACATTAAGGCTGTAATGAGCCTCCTCCAAGTAATATGATTTCACATTACGTAATGCATGCATTCATTCATCCTTCTGTCTGGTACGTGACTCACAGTAACAGCTCCAGTCAATAGCGCGGGTCTTTAATGACTGCCGCACTTTAAAGTATCTTTCCGGACATGAATGGCTCTCCGACACGGGAAATCTTTGAACACTCTGCATGTTGCCCGGTTTCCAGCAGACGAGCCCTCGGATCGTCTGTAGTCTTTAAAGACTCTTTAGGATATCTTTAAGTTCTCTTCTGGTAAGGGTGTTTTACCAGAGAAATCAGAAATATCCTTTTTTTCATAAAGATGACCTTAGTATGAGGACATCAGGAAGTACTGAAGACATTCGGGGTGCTCACATTATTATAGCTTTAATGAGATTGGTTTGGAAGATGTCTCTAATCTGTACGGTCCTGAAGAGGCTTATAGGTGTAAAGTGTTTTCTAAAGGAAGGATAGTCCTGTAACAAACTCAGTCTGACTGGAGGATCAACATGGAAAGGCTCTTAGCAGATAAAGTACATGAGAAAGAGAGAAAAGAAAAGATGCAAACTCCACACAAACACACGCAGACTGAGGCAGAAATCGAACCCTTGACCCTGGATGTGCGAGGCCACAGTGCTAACCATTACTCAGTTTAAAGCTGTTGATCAGTCGTGTCATGTGTGTGATGGGGGGGGGGGGGGGGGGGGGGTAGGCGTGTATGTGTGCGTATCTGTGTGTTACCAGGTAATTGTTATTAAGGAAGCTTCCTGCGGTGACTTCAAAGCAAATTGAGGACGAGGAGGGTGAAGAGGCAGCAGATGAAGGCACGGGCTCCACAGAACTGTCGGACACAATACTACTTGGCCTCTGAGCATACACACACACACACAAACACACACACACATATATGCATAAATCATTGCTGTAAATTTGACTGATTCATTTTGAAAATGTTATAATTTATGAAGTATGGCATTGTGTGTGTGTGTGTATAAGAGAGAGAGAGAGAGAGAGAGTGTCTGTGTGTGTGTATACCTCAGACTGAGCTTTAGATGAGGGCACACACAGTGAGCTTGCTTCACCTTCATGGTCCTGTTTGCTATCGGTTATGGGTTGTTCTTGTTGCGCGTTGTTTTGCCAGAGATAAACATCAGACGCCACATCATCCTCCTTCTGCCACACAGGGGCAAGTGCTGAGTCACTGCACGGTCCTGCAACACAACGCACACAGTGAATAAACACACACACACAAACATATATACATATATATGCCTTATATAGCATTTCTATAATGCACTCACTGATGTGTTGTCATGGTAACAACATTAAGATTTAAAGACAAAAAGGCAAAAAGGAGCACAGAAATTCTAAGTACGAGTGTGACTAGGGAGCGTGAGTGTGAGAAATGGACGTAGGATGTGTGAAATTAATCAGAAACACGCTGTTTAGCAGTCAAGCAGAGCGATAGATAAAGGACAATTGACATAGGTATTATGTAGTGGATGGATGGAGAGATGGATTCATGCATGGATGGATGGATAGATGGATGGGAAGGTGGATTGATACACCAAAAGGTGTGAGGATAAATGTATGTGGGGTTGATGGATAGATTTATCCAGCATCTTTAACCGCTTATCGAAAATCGGGCCGCGGGGTGATGGATAGATTTGAGCATTAAAAGGTGGGTGGATAGATGGATGGATATATATGAAAAAATGGATGGATGGAAGGATGGATGGATGGACAAGCATACAGATAAAAACATGGATTAATGTTCATATAAACAGATGGACGGATGGATGGAATAAATAGTTGGATAGTGGATGAAGTGCAGATAAAGTGCCCACCCTTTTCACCCAGATCGCGAGTTCGATTCCCGGGTGATGTTGTAACCTCTCGCAGCCGGAGGACTAAAAAGAGCTGATTGGCCGAGCTCTCTCAGAGGGGAGGGATGAGAGGTACTTAGTGCTCCCACATTAATCACGGCTCTACAGCCAATCAGGGCCGTCTGTAAGCTCACAAAAGCGGAAGGAGCAGATAGCGCTGTCCCCCAAGTGTGTTATGCTGCATCCAACAGTGCATGAGCCATCAGTTTGAAAATATGCGGTCGGCTGGATGTGGTTCGGAGAAAACACGTAATAGTCTTTGGCTCTTAATGTGGGAGCCCCCTAGTGACAGGGAGAAATTGGATATGACTTAATTAGGGAGAAAATCTGAAAAACTAAAAAAAAAAAAATGAATGTACAGTATGGATATGGACGAGATGGGAAGGTGGATGTAAAGAAGGATGGACATAGATAAAGGAATGTATAGATGTTTGAAAAGATGCATGTGAATGGACAAGCATGAAGAGCTCACCTGTTTCCTGTGGTGTCTCAATAGATGGACTCTCCTGAGATAAGGTTGTCCAACTTGAATCGTCATCCTCCTCCTCCTCTTCCTCCTCCATCTGTTTGTCTTTTCGGTGTGCCACAATGAGTGGTACCATGGGCAGAGAATTAGGTGGGACCAAAGACCGAGCTAAAGGCAAGGAAGTGGGTGGAGTCTCTTTCCTTTCTCCTGAAAAATGTAGTTTTGATATAACTTTTAGCCCACTATCTTTGCCTCTGTCCTCTTTGACACTTTTCGCTGGGGTGTGGGCGGGGCTCAGGTAGGTATGGACAGGGCTTTGGTGCTCTTCCTCTTCCTCATTAGCCAGAAGCAGAAGGTGATTCTGAGGGAGCGTAAGGTGAGCCTCCACACGATTTTCCTTGGCCCAGTTTTGGAGCTCTAGTTTGGGCAGGATAGGTTTCTCTTCATCCGGAGTCTGGATTTCTTTTCCGGGTGATTCTTCCTCTTCTTCTTCTTCACGGTGATACTCCAAAAAACTTTTTGTCCTCCGTCGAAAGGGTAGGTTCTTTTCGTCATCTTTGGCAAAAACATCTGGCCAATCACGTCCGGAATCAGCTGTGATGTCATTGCGGTTTGTGTCTTTTCGACTCAGATCGAATTGCGTTTCCTTTAGCTGGAGATTGGTGCCATTTTTTGCCAGTTTGGGGTTGGATGGAGAAAATGATAGAGAAAAGGAACATAGGGCAGAGGAAGAGGCAGACTTTGTGGGAACGGGTTTAACCCTCCCAGCGGCAGGACTTCCATCCAGTCCCATAGCATTCTGCAAGTTGGTCAGTGCGTATTTCTGGCGGTTCTTTGGAGGTACAGCAGAACCCAGTGTCTCTGAAGAAACTCCGCCCCTTGTGATGTCACGGCCCAATTGTTGATTGAGAGAGGAACGGAGATTGAGCGATGTGGGCGGAGTCACCAAAGGGCTGCCACGATTGGTTGACTCTAATGTAGAGGCGCTGCGCCTAAGGGCAGGTTTGTGCAGCGACATCCTCGACTGGTTGTTCGGCTTTGTGAAGAAAAAAGAGATTTCAATTCATTTGGCTAATTGCTACCCACTAGCTCACTAGTTCATCTGTGTCACATTGCTGCTAGTGTTGACAATTGAAGGTTTTCAACTATATCTTCTCAATATTGTAGAACATTTTTGAGGCGGGGCAAGTGGATGGCTGATAGTCCTGGATTTGTTTTATCTTTAGTCTTTAAAGTGACGTGGGTAATTTCGACTGAGGTGTTATTTAAATAACACCTCAGGTGAATTTTATGCATTAGCCACTATTGGCTGTTAAATGCTGATTCATCCTTTTACTGTTTACCTCACAAAAGACATACTGTAATTACTAACTCAAAAAAACATGAATATATGCATATATCTACACCTACATGCCCACACACACACACACACACTTAAAGTACAGTATATACATCAAATTTGTGGGATCCATGGTGGTGGAAAATTTGTTAACAGCAGATGTGAACAGAGACAAGCTTAGTTTAAAGTGCTGAGACAGCACTATTGCTGCAGCATTGTCCTAACCTCTATAAACAGAACACACTCTCTCTCTCTCTCTCTCTCTCTCTCTCACACACACACACACACACACAGACACACAATAAGACCTGTTGTCTTGGACATGTTGCTAATTTGCAGAATTTTAGATCTGTTATTCCAAATAGATTTGTTAGCATTGCTACACTTGTGGAAATCTGCCACACCGCTAGTTTTTCCCCCCACTTCTTTAGCTTTAGTGCTCATTAGCAAAAAAAACAATATTACTTATAAACAAGGTGTAGCAAATCTAGCTAAACTACGTAGCTAAAGCAATCATATAAACAAGCAATAAGGCTCACCTTACATTAGCTAGCTATGTACTGTGCTTAGCTAACTAACTAAAGCAAAATCTGAAGGTATCTTTGTCACTAGTCAAAACATTTCAGTTTCTGATTAAATTAAAGTATTTCAAAGCATATTTTACCTGTCAAGTTCTACATTTTAATTGGTCAGAAGGAATTGGTTAATTTCCTATAACAGCACTTCTGACAATATTATATTAAAATGTACACGCAATAAAATAAATCACAATAAATATATATAAACAGTTTTAATGCCTGTATGTTTTAAGAATGACAAACATTTATTTATGTAAATAGTTTTGTATAATAAGACTTATCATGCCAAAATAAGCTCATTAAAACAGGTAGGTTTTTTATATGGTAATTTATTCACAAAGATTTCTGATCCTTCCAGAAGGGCAGGCTTAGTCACATGACTAGGGATCATTACAATGTTTGAGGAGGGAACATGACTGACACAGACGGACATTTGCATAAATTAATCTTTGTCAATACTTTAAATTTCAAGCAAAGTACGTTTATATGTCTAAATCATATTTAGTTCGTGCCTTCAGAATCCAAATAGGCAAATTATTTAATGTACCATGAAAATCAAAGAGAATTAAAAATCTGATAACAAAGGAAAAAATATTCCCTAATACTTAATTGTTTCTACTGTATAGTAAACATTTTTTAAAGACTCTAAATGTCCATAATACAGGTCCTCTTATCTTTAAGTGAAAAATGTGGAACAACTATTTCAACTTATAAAGTCTTAAAATAACATATTATTTAATTAATTTCCTTTCTTTTTGATTGTTTTCAACATTGTATATTAATACAAAAGGAATAGAAATTATGGCAGAAAAAAAAAATGGAATTTAGTCAACAAAAATGTGTTAGATAACCCGGAATACGTTTTATATTTTTGATTCTTTAAAGAATCCACCTTTTGCTTTGATATCAGCTTCATATTCTCTCAGTCAGCCTCATGAGGTAGTCACCTGAAATGGATTTCCAACTTCTTGAAGAAGTTTCCAGAGGGATTGAGTACTTGTTGGCTACTGGTTTCCTTTACCCTCCGAACCACCTCATACCAAACCATCTCAACTGGATTTGGTTTTGATGACTGTGGAAACCAGGTCATCCCGATGCTGCACTCCATCACTCTCCTTCTTGGACAAATAGCTCTTACATAACCTAGCTGTGTGTTTGGGGTCATTGTCCTGTTGGTCCCACTAAGTGCAAAACCAGATTAGATGGCATGTCACTTCAAAATGGTGACATAACCATGCTGGGTAACTGTGCCCTCAATTTTGACTTAGTCACCAACAGTGTGACCTGCAATGCACCTCACACCATCACACCTCCTCCTCCGTGCTTCACAGTGGAAACTACACATTCAACAACCGTCTGTTTACCTTCTCTAGACATGGCAGTTAGAACCATAAATCTAAAACGTGGGACTTATCAGACCAAAGGACAGTTTTCCTCTGATCTAATGTCTATTACTTGTGTCCCTTAGCCCAAGCAAGTCTCTTCTACTTGATGTTCATGTCATGAAGGTCTGATGCTCGCATTTTCCTCTGAACTGTGGATGTTGAAATATGCTTATGGCTTGATCTACAGGAAGTAAATGGCAGTTTCTAAATGCTGGTCATTCTAATAAACTAATTCTCTGCAGCAGAGGTAGTTCTTGGTCTCCCTTTTCTGGGACGGAGGGACGGACCTCATGAGAGCCAATTTCATCATAGCCTTTAATAATTTTGGTGACTGCACTTGGGCACATTAAGAAAGGCAAAAATTAACTTTTGACAAGGCACACTGGTGAACTGAAAACCATTCCAGGTGACTTTCTTGGAAATCTAATGAGAGAATGCCATGAGTATGCCAAAAAAAAAACATAAAAGTATAGTGGATGCACTATAATAAACCATTGTAATAAACCAGAAGAAACACAACTGTATAGTCATAGAAGTTAACATATTATTGACAATTATCTTGCAAACTGATGGACTGGTACTCTGTCCAGGGTGTACCCTTCCTTGTGGCACCTGGGAGACGCTCCAGAATAAAGCGGTTTAGACAATGAGTGAGTGAGTGAGCAAACTTCACCTTCAACATTACATGCTCTCATCACCCTTTCCCTATTTTTCAATTTGTGCATTACAAAGCATGTGAAAGATGAGAGCTCAGACGGATATAATCTATTTATGAGCGCCAATGTCCACTTCCTGTAAGTACATCAATAGCCTGTTCTGCAAGCTAGGATCACTCCAGTATGGATTAAAAAAAAAAGAAAAACAGTTTAAATCACAACATGGAGAAAATATTTAAACCTAAAGGATTGCCTGGGCTGAAATCTAAATGAATTTCCGATCTAAGGAGCATCTTGTAGGTTGAAGTAAATCTTTAAAGGCTGTTGCTTCTTGGTCTGCCTTTCCTGCAACGGTCCTCATGAGAGCCAATTTCATCATAGTGTTTAATGGTTTTGGTGACTGCACTTGGGTATACATTTAAAGTCTTACTTGACTGAGTGTTTCTTGCCATAATATAGATTTGGACAGTAGTTGTAGTAGCACTAATAGGGCTATTGACTATGTACTCACCCTTCCTCTGCACAAGACAACTGGGGATCCAAGGCACATTAAGCAAGGCAAGAAATGTCACAAATTTACTCCTGACAAGGCACACCAGTGAACTGAAAACCATTTCAGGTGACTACCTTGTAAATCTGATGAGAGAATACCATAAGAATTTATTTTTCGTCCTCCTGGCTTGATCCCTGGGTAATGTCATTATGCTAATACAGAAGGAAACCAGTTAGCAACTCGGAAAATATCTTACTACGACTATAATCAAAAGCTGTGTCGTATTATCCCTGTCTTCATGGAGCATGAATTACTGCAGAAACAGACAAGACAAAAAACATATTAAACAATAGTCTTATGCTATTTTAATGCAAATCTTTAAAGGAGGACCTCAAGATGATGCACAAAATCAGCTCATATACAACAATGTAAATAAGAGAAATTATAGCGAAAAGAATACATGACAAACAAGTTATTATGAACCAAAAATCATCACCAGACAAGGCAAAATAATTAGTAATAATAAAAGAAATGAAAGAAAAAAGAAAAAAAATAGTTATAGTGTGGCCTGATGCTATATTACCACCTAAAGAGAAACAGTAACTAGCCAACATGCACAGTTTGTGTCATTAAGTATAGCATTATTATTATTATTATTATTTTTTTACAGTTTATTGTTTTGTTTAATTGTATGGAAAGTCCATATTCTGTTATCATTCATAACATACTGCATCACCACATCTCCTCTCAAAAGCACTGACACTGGAGACTCCTTCCAGAAAAGCTAAACCAATGTCTTCTCACAGAAAACATCCCAGAGCCAACTATAACACACGCCTTTAATCGGTTTATTTGTTGCATCCGATATATGAGTATTTGTGATGGCTGTAAAAGAAAAATTGGGACGTGTATTTCAAAACATACAGCAGTCAAAACTAATAACAGAGCTGCTAACCAATCAGGATCAAGCATTTGACATAGTGGCACAGTAGAGGCAGTGACACGTTTTCCTTAAAGGAGGTGTTCGAGCAACATTTACTTTATACACTACGACAAACAAAAATGCATTTAAAAAGCTTGGTGATAATAAGGGAGGATAAAACAGTTGATATAATAAAAAAATTGAAATTGAAGATTGTACAGAGAAAAATCGTATCAAGCATGTCTACACTGGATAAGTTTTATTTTTACTGTTTTTTTTCATAATGTTATTATTATTATTGCTATTTTTTATTATTATGAATATTATTATTATTAATGGTGGTGAGGTTAGTAGTTTATTATTATTATGAGTATTGGTGGTAGTCATGGTAATGTATTATTATTATTACTATCATTTGTATTATTGTTAGTGGTTGTATTATTTTATTATTATTATATTAATAATATTTATATTATTTAAGGTGGTGATGGTAGTAATTTATTATTATTATCATTATTGGTGGTAGTCATGGTAACGTATTATTATTATTATTATTATTAAGGTGTGACCCAGGCCCTTATTCCAATCTTTCATCATATAAATCACAATAATTTTAATTTGAACAACATCACATAGGATTATACTGGGCATGCCTACACAACACACACACACACACACGCCCGCATGAGATGCGACCTGACTGGCATTTTCCATCAGACTGCAGGCCGCTCTGTTGCTCTTCACACTAATGCATGACACAGCAATAAGAAGGGAAAAATATCTCACACACACACACACACACACCACACACATCAAAATCACGTGATTAAACCCTGACTAATAATTATTAAAACGCGTGTTTGTTTGCTTTTGGTGTTTGTAAGCACCGCGCAGCATCAACAGCAGAAAGTTATCAATCTGAACGGCCGGGCGCTGCCCCTCTGCCCCCTTCCTCCTGCCCTCCTGCCCCACTGCCCAGCATGACATCATCATCATCATCATCATCACCACCTCCTGCACACCAGCAACATGTTTCAGCAGGAAACACACTCACCTCCGCGCAGCGCGGTCACACACTGAAGGTTTCAGTCCCCCAAAACGAGCGCTTATTACAGCAAGCTGCAGTCTGTGTGTGTGTGTGTGTGTGCGTGCTTCTGAAGCCAGTTTTCTCCGGTGTCCGTCATCAGAGTTCCTCTCCTCCCTCACACTGCTGCTCTGTTTACTGTGGAACGCCAACGGAGCCGCAAACACCGAGAACTTAGTAGCTCAGGCTTGAATCAGGGGAGCAGCTGTTCATACCAGGACACAGACACCTCAATCCCAAACAACTAGACTACCTGATACACAGTGAAGATCAATCAAATATGATCAGATCAGGGTGAAGAATTTTACCAGTTATATGCAAAAGGTGTTCAAGTCAAACTGGGTCCTGACCTCACTCTGAGCTATATGTTTGGGCCATTTAAGGAGTTCCTGGGAGGCCAGCGTTTCAGACGTAAAGCAGGCCGATCATGACTCCAGTGTACCTTATTATTAGTGGAACCAGGGGAATGAGGAATAAAGGATGTTTTTACTCTCATAACTGTAAAATCCTGGGTGGACTTGATCACACATCGTATTCTTGTGTGATATTCCATATGTTTCAGGAGAAACACGCGTGCATATATGTTTGTAAAGTATAAAATATAGGCCCATTACTCCTGCTCGAAATCAAAGACAAAAAAACAGCTGTTTGTCCCACTTTGACACTCCTCCTGACAATCCTCTTAAAAGAGGTAATGTTTAGTCAATAGCGGGTTTAAGAGGCATGGTTTCATCTGCATTTTGTATTTTTCCATTTTAATTTTTAACCTGTATAAAATCTAAGCTTTCCAAGACCACATGATGTTATAGCTAAAAGTTACAGAGAATATGAAACCAAACCAGTCCCTCGTTACCAGTGTTTATCCAATGTTTTATCACGCAAAAGTTGTAATTATTATTTAATTTTATTAAATATAAAACTTTTTTTCCATAACTAATTTTCTTTAGAATCATAGCTTATGTTATTTTTTATTTTTAGTAGTTTTATTTAATCAATAAATCATTTATCATTATCCGATCAGATTTTTTTTTTAATGATTAATTCGGTAGAACAATTAACATCACTGATGTTCTCAAATGCAACACACTTCGCCAGCGCCATGTTTCCTACAGGAATAAATAAATACGTGCATAAATGTGCCTTTTGAGCCCTTTGGCGTTCCATAAGGAAGAAGCGCACCCTGATGCTCGCTCCCGAAGAGACCAATCAGCGAGCCGAGCGCAGGGCGCGCGCACAGCTGAGTGGATGACATCATCGAGTTAAATCGCTGCATGAACGTTTCTATAATAATAATAATAATAATAGTTATTATTATTATTTGGAACTGTCTTTACGACTCCACATGAGTTTAATCGATTAACCACACACAAAAGAACACCTTGTTGCAGTTAAGGACCTTTTTTTAAATGTATTAAAAAATAATAACCTAAAAAATAATAAACAAATATAAGTAAATAGTAAAAATATTTTAAAATTGTAAAAAATAATGCTACCATACAAAGTAAATCGTGTTCTTCTATTCTTCTTATCCATGTTCTTTTCATCTTTTATTGTAATAGATGCTAATCATTTATTTTAACATATATTGGCACATAATGATATTAATAATAATAATAATAATAATAGTAATACATGTCTTTTAATCCTTTTATAATGTATTTAAAGATGCAGCTTCTTTAGATTTAAAGGTCACATTATTTCCAGGTTTTACAATTATATTACAGACACAAATAAATAAAAGCATGCGAATCCACTTGTAAAAAAAATTCCTTAAGTTTCTTTATTTAGAGAAGTGTGCACCAATCAGGTCATAGTGCTTAATACAATCATAATCATAGTAAACAAACCAGGAAAATACAACTTAGAGTTATGAATATGCGGGCAAACTCTTATTACATCATTACTAATGTGGTAACAATCCACTTATGTGGAGGACGAGGCACATTATTTAAACACTAAACAGTATTTTAGCTTATACTTTACATTTTATCACAATGCAAGTTTCAACTAAAGGCACTTGTATTGTTGAGTTCAAAGGTGTTTTCACATCAGACATGATTGGTTTGCACCGTGCCCATTAATGATTGACCCTTCCTCACTACATTCCCGCTGGCCAGCGTTCATTCTCCAATACAGCAGGTGGCAATGTGTAACAAGCTGGTTTGTGAGCTTTTTGTCATGCTATGCCTGCTATAAGTGACGCTTTTACGTGCCTTCCTACTTTATCAGCTATGGCTGTATAAGGCAGAGAAGAGGTCAGAGTTTGGCACTGTACAAACTGAGATTTCGTGGGAGATACAGCACTGATGATGTCATGACGGCCCTAATGTGAAAACGCCCTAAAACAACCGGGCGGAAAAGTTTTCTTTATGGCTTTTGTGAGAAACAGTTACAGTAGAGAAGAGCAAATGAACACTGGCGTTAAAAATCAGTACTGGAACACGACTGTTCTGCTACACAACTTTATACCTTTAAACACTAGTTTCTATTTATACTTGACTTGGCTTTCTGACAAAGTACAAAAAAATAAACATATCCATATATAAAAAAACATGCAAAGAACCTATAAAAGACCTACATGCAAATAAAGATACAGCAAAAGGCTTTCCAGGTCTCTGTAGCCTCTAGAAATGTGACTTGTTCACTCTCACCCAAATAACGACATGAAAACATTCACATTCAAATCCGACTGGATCTGTGAACATCCCACAAAAGCTCCCCCATTACCAGAGCTCCATGTTGGTTCTTGTGCGTTCAACATCAATCCTTGATTGACAATTTAAGTGCATGTGCGTTATCCCATGCCTATAATCCAGCCCCCACTTCTGCACTCAGTAAAAGGAGGCAGGGCTGAGAGACTGCCCATGCTCCATGAATGAGGAAGTGGTGAAGTCGGTGAATCCGTCTGTCGGTTTGTGGTTGGTGCCGGAAGAAGCATGGAGTCCAAAGGAAGACGATCCAAGACCGAGAGACAAGGAGCGGAACGGATAGAGCGCAGGACTAGAGAGAGAGAGAGAGAGAGAGAGAGAGAGAGAGAGAGAGAGAGAGGTGGTATTTTATATATCAAAGTGGTTAGGGTTAAAATGTATATATTATCTAGATATTTTCTATTATGTTTAATAGTAAAAGTAAGAGCATTTCACACGCAAACATGTGAAGAGAACTCAAGGGACTGGGACTAAACAGCTGTGTAGCAGATTGAGACTTAAATTTGCCAGAATGCACTGTGCAGTTTTGGGAAAAAGGTCATGTTGTCTGATGAGTCCGGATTTACCCTGGTGATGTGCAAGTGCATTTCAGAAATATACTTCACCGTCTGAGGGGAAGCTTGATGCTAACATAGACAAGCTAAAAGTTAAAAACAAACCGAGTGCTTAAAAAAAAAAGGGCTAGTTATGCTGCAAAACCCTCAACTTGGCTGAGGAAAAAATGTGTTATTAAAAGCACCAGGGAGATTTTGTGTGCGTGCGCTCACCTTCTCGTTTGTGCAGGTCGAGTTTGTTCTTGGCTTTCAGGTTTCCTTGAGCTGCTGCTTTCTCGTAGTAACAAACTGCAGTCGTGTAACAGAGGGGAACTCCGAACCCGATCTCATAGCACTGACCGAGAAACAGCAAACCAGTACTGTCCTACACACACACACACTTCAGATTATGCTCTGAACAAGTTTCCTTGGGTTCACAGTTGCGCAAGAACCCATGCCTTAGATGTAATGCTTAAATAAAATCGGTAAAATGAAATACCTATAGATATTATGTTTACTGCATAGTGTACATTTGTTCTTGTACAAATATCTGCATAAGGAGTTTCCAGGCATGCGAGTACGGACCGTGTAAAGATTCAAGATTCAAGATTCAAGATTCAAATAACTTTATTAATCCCAGAGGGAAATTGCTTATGCTCGGTTACAGGTGCTCACAGTTGTTAACTAAGAAAGGTAATAAAGAATAAAGGTAATAAATAATAATAATAATAATAAAAAAAAAAAAAAAAATAAAAAAAAAAACTCTTAAAACAGTAAGTACCATAAGAATATGACTCAGGGCCACTTGTAAGTATTGCACAGTAACCTAGTATTGTTTATGTAATATTGTATTATTGTGTGAGATCTTGTATTACATATTTTCTCGGGAAGTAGTATTGCAGTAGTTGTATTTTTAATATGGTATGTGATAATGTCCTATTGTGAAACGGTTAGTGAAAAAAATCCACATACATGTGTGTATGAGTTACAGGGAGGAGTTGTAAATTTTTATGGCTGTTGGGAGAAAGGATCTTCTGTGGCGCTCTGTGGAACACTTGATAGTAATCAGTCTCTGGCTGAAACTGCTCCTCTGTTCAGCAAAGACACTGTGTAGCGGGTGAGAAGGATTGTTCAAAATGGATTGTACTTTGGATAGAATCCTCCTCTTTGCCACTACATCCACAGAGTCAAGCTCCATGCCTAGCACCGATCCGGCCTTTTTAATTGACTTGTCCAGTTTGTTCTTATCAGACACCCTAATATTACCACCCCAACAGACCACAGCATAAAAAATGACACTCGCCACAACGGTTTCATAGAACATCCGCAGAATGGTGTTACAGACGTTAAAAGTCCTGAGCCTTCGAAGAAAATACAACCGACTCTGTCCTTTCTTGTCATGGTTTGAAAGGGCGACCTTACTTAGTAAATACAAAATAAAGTTATAAGTAAATAATGGAAAGAAAGTAAAATAAAAGTAAAAACACACGAAAATTTCGAGAGCAACCGCACCAAGCTGCTGCACGCTCACGCATGCGCAGTATATGTAAACACGATTTATAAATATAGCAATAAACATAAATCACAAATACTGACTAAGAATAAAACATATATGCAATATTTAAAAGGATTTTCGTTTCAAATCGTGTTAACACTTGGACCTGGGCCAAAAATAGGTAAAATCAATGTTAAAATTTTCCACAGGATGGCGCTGTGGTCACAGTATGTGTGTATGAGTATAAACAGCATTTTTGTATGATGTGTTTTTACTCACTCCAGTGTTCGCTGCCATTCTGAAATAATGAACTGATTTTCCTCCATCAGTGTGTGGATCCTGAGAGAATAACACACCCAGATACAGCTGAGCCTGACGGAGAGGGAGAGAACAAGAGAGTGAAGGACAAGTAGAGCGAAAAAAACAAGTAAGAACCAGATTTAGAGTTACTGATGTTGTACGGAGGGTGTATTAGCGATCTTTCCCTCTCTCAGTACCTCAGTGAGTCCGGCAGCAGCGGCGCTCTGCAGAAGAGAGATGGCTGTAGCCGTAGCAGCGGGTTTGTCCTTGACTCTCTGCTGCCCCCTTGTGTTCAAGAGAAGTTTAGCCCAGCGGTACTGAGCCTGCGGGTGACCTGTCAATGCTGCCCGTTTGTAATATTGCAGAGCCTACACACACACACACACACAAATTTTATACCCATACTGTCTTACTTATAAAACTACACAAATCTGTGTCTTTGGAGTTTTCACTCCAAATATTGACTGTTAATTTTATAACTCTTTTATAACTCGATATTTATTGCTCTTTATAGATGTTTCTTTTATGCAGAAATGTTTTCAAAAGCATCTTTTGCTTATGCCATATATTTGTATGTGCCCAAGACTTTTGCACAGTTCTATAAGTAAAACAGTTGTTAGGTTTTACTGAGCTTTCTGGAGAATATAAGTTCTTCTGGTAACTTTGTCACACTTGCTTCTTTCTATTTTTATGCAAATCCCAGGAGCATTAGAGTTTTTTGTTTCTATCTAAAAACTGGTCTGTCTTGTACTATATATTTTTTTCTTTACAGCCATGCATATATGCTCCTGTAATGTTATTTATTTATTTATTCATTTTAAAGTTATATATGAACATACTGAATGATTTTCTATATAATTATGCAGACACGATAAACATATATAACACAATTGGTATCTTTAGCATATAATATGGTGCCTAAGACTTTCTAAAGCTTTTTTAGCTTTCGAGCTAAAGCTTTGTCGTCCATGCTTCATGCTTGTAAATAGAAAAACATTCTTGCCTTGCTAAGATCTTTCCCGACTCCATGTCCCATCTCATAACACACCCCGATGTTAAACTGAGCTTTGCTGTAATTCTGCTGAGCCGAAGCCTGGAAACACTCGAACGCTGCCTTATGATCTCCTGCTTTTGCACTCTCCAGACCTGTAACATCCGGAAATTGACAACGATTAGAGAAATGCCATTACTAGGTAGTAAGTCTACCGTTACCGTCGCACTGCTTGTGTGGCCATGAAGCTTGAGAATAACGAGCAATTTAATATACCAAGTAAAGAATACAAACACTCTGAAGTGTGCTGGTATTGGAAAATAATCAATGACAGAAAGTTGTAATAAGACCCAAAGCAAAGTGCTGGGTTACTGTTGATTATTTTCCCAGGGCAGCACATCTGGAAGTGTTGTATTCTACACCTTGTGCAAGTTTGTACAGTATGTATTCCTTGTGTTGTCACAGCTACTGCTCCTATAAACAGCCACATTTTGCATTCATTAAATCAAACGGGGAATGTTTTTACCGATAATGTTGAGGATGACCGGCACGCTGTTGCCTGCGACGTCTCTCAGGTTCTGCTCGGCCTCGTCCAGAGAGAACCTTGTCTGTCAAAATGAGCACAATGGTCAATGGTGTCTTCTGTGAAATCAGGTTGGAGGTATTTTTTTTTAATGAGGCAGCTGGATTGGTCAGTAACCGCACCTGTCCTTGTGGCTCTTCACGTTCGACAGCTGCTGTTTGTGGAACGGTAAAGTCTGAGAAAGCTTCTAAGGTGATACAGAAATGCAAGAACTCACAAAACAGTAGCATGTGATAAAAACGTAGCCAAAACACGATGACGTTATAAGTTAACTAAAGCAAGATTGTGTAGTGACCTGTGATGTTATGGTTGTTTGTCTCCTCCTGCTGGTCAAATAGGAGGTTGCCAGGTTCAGCTAAAGCATCGTAATTATAAACGCTGCTGCTGCTGCTGCTGTTGCTGCTGCTTTGCTCTGGACTTGCTAACGCCTCCTTTAAACCCATGACACACACTCCAGGGGGCAAAACGACATGCCCCGACACTGTGAAAGTAAAACAGGCAGGAACAAATAAAAAATCAGGGGGTGTTATTAATAAATTAAATGTAAAACAGTACTCTATGTGTATTAGTAGCAAAATAAAGGAAAAATAAAAACATAGAATGATCAGATCAGTATGTTGTACATTTGTCAGATTTGAAGAATGTGGCACATTTGGCTTTAGGAGATGGTGGTGTTTGATCGGACAGAATAGATAATCAATAACACTTACGCATTTCGAGGAGGATCTTGTGTGTGCATTTCGGTATAAGACCCAGTTTTTGATGGCAGGCGGTTCTTGGGTTCTGTTCGCCAACAGAGGAGAACTGAGAGTGGATCCTCCTGCAGATCTGCATAAACAGAACTGCCGCAGCACCCTACATACAAACACAAACACACACAAAACAATCATGCATGTGAAAAACATTTGAAATATTCTGAATTTGCTGAATTAACAGACTTTGTAAACTGAAATGATGTGTGTGAGTGCGAGAGTGTTCTGTACCCATCCCACTGCATCCAGCGCGGTGTATCTCGGCATTCTGGCAGAGCGGAACTCTGCCGTTTTTTTGTTTTTCTTCTGCTCCCCATCATCCCCTCTTTGAGACCTAAAATCAAAAATAGATGATTAAGCTATGTGACTGGCAAGTGTAACATAAGGATGGATTGCATTATGCGTTATTTATATTCACTGCATCAAAGTTTTTTCCATAAAGGATTTAAAGCTCATACATGGCTTAATATAATTAAAGATCTAGCATGGGGAAATTTTTTAACAAACCCAACAGTGTTTGAAGATGCCAGATTGTGTTCGTTTCTTCAATTTTTCTTAAAGAAAAAATATGTTTTACGTGGTTTAGAGTCAAATGTTGGCAAGCAATGAACACTTCCTTCACTCACTATTGTAGTTGATTCATTTGTAGACTAAAGTGAAAGCCAGGTTCATGTTAAGTCGAACTCTACATTTCCCAGAATTCATTTTCTGACAATTGTCAAAAAAAAAATTTCAAAAGTGCTGCCTGTAGTTCCTGTGGCGTTTGAAATTTATCCTATACAAAGTTATAAAGGCTTCTAGCTTTCACTTTGCAGCATGTACACACTATTATGAAATCACATCAGATATTTAAAACAGATGAAAAAAATACCTCTAATTTTAGAGCAGTCTTAGATTAAGTGAGTATTAAAAGGCTTTATGAAAATAATATGAACTTGAAATATTATTATTATTTTATAGTACATCAGAGGTTAGAGATTATCCTGGTGCAAATTGTTCAAAATTGAAGCGTGAAGCTGATGCTCAATCCCTGAGCATATACTACTGTCTCTATACTATAAAGTCGACAACATGTAATAAAAATAAATTCTATGTTGCTGTTGAATCTGAATCGATGCTCATGGGAGAGTTGGATCATTGTAAAGAGTGCTTATAAGGGTCAAAACTAGAACAGTAGAAATCCATGAATGTCCATGTAGTCTGTGTGGGGTTGTGCCAGGATATCGCCACTCATGAAACATCCCGTGCACAATCAGAAATTAATAAATAGTTCACCTGGACCTGTTTTTGTTTGTTTGTTTGTTTTTTTGCCTCACACTGTCCCTGCCACTTTATTCCATTCTATTCCACTATTCCATAACTGGAATTTATCCACTCTCAGAGTTCTCACTCTTTCATATTTTGGGATGAATCTCTGTTTTTAAAAAACAGAAGACAGACTGATAATGTGATGATGCAATGCTGTGATCGAGTAATTACCGACTGCTAGAGAGCACCGATGATGAGCTGATGACTTCGTCTTCAACATGGTGGCCGTTTGAGAGACGCAAAGACGAAGTGTTGCCATGGCACCGGCTTAAAACTGTTCACAAAACAATAAGAAGACAAAAAGCATTGAAAACATAATAAGGAGGTAGGTCGGTATCTATTGAAACACATGGCTGGCTTTTTATCACATTATAATCCATATAAATACATATTCTACGGTAGAACAAAAGTCACATAAAAGAGGTAAAAATCATGCACTTTAACTTCCTTCCAGTTAATTTAAGAAAACGAGTTCCTTGAGGGTTCCTTTCGATATTTAAAGTAAAGAATATTCAGCTTCACATATATATATATATATATATATATATATATATATATATATTTCCTACATTGATCAGATTTCTACAGGTCTAGTTTGGACCTTTATAAAAAGAGCATTTTTTTTTTTTTACAATGATCCAACTCTCCCATGAACATTGATTCCAATTTAACAGCAACACTGAATTTATTTTAATTACATGTTTTCAATATTATAGTATATAAACAGTAATATACTGTATGTTTAGGGATCGAGCATTTGCTTTACTTTTCTGTTCCAGTCAGAACAATTTGCACCCAGGATAATCTCTAACCTCTGATGTCTTATATAATAATAATAATAATAATAATAATAATAATAATAATATTTCAAGTCATTCAATATTATTTTCATAAAGCCATTTTTTAAAATAATTTAATCTAACACTGCTCTAAAATTATTTAAAAATTTATTTTAGAATTTAAATTAATTCTAAAAATTTTTTTTTTCAGCTGTTTTAAATATCTGATGTGATTTCATAAGTGGAAGGTAGAAGCCTTTATAAGTCCTGTAGAAAGCTAAGGCATACAGTATGAAGCGAATATTTCATAATTTCATTAAATATCAATTTATGTTTTAAACCAACTGGAAAAAGGAAACACTCTCTCGCTTACTCACGTTGTGTATACCACTTTATTATGTATACAGGGTTGCAGGAGGTCTGGAACCTATTCCAGGAGACTTAAGGTACAAGGCGGGGTTTCACCCTAGGTGAAGTGCCAATCCATTACAGGGCACACACACACACACACACACCTGCGCGCGCACATATGCTCATTCACACACTACTAGCAAATTTGGAACGCCAATTAAACTAATCTCCATGTCTTTGGAGTGTGGAAGGAAACCAGAGTACCCGGACGAAACCCACTAAGCACAGGGAGAGGAATCGAACCCGGACCCTGGATGTGCAGTGCAAGGTGACAGTGCTTAACCACTGAGCCACCGTGGCATTATATGCCATAATTATATACATTATATATTATGAACTATCCTTTTGAGAAAAATATATAATTCATAGACAAACTCAATTATTCAAGTGTCGAAATGACGTTGAGCAGAAGTGAAAACAGTGTAGCACGCCTCGGGTCAGTGAACGCACCATTTATAACTAACAGGAAGCGCGGCATGCTGCATTCAAGTGCTGTGCGTTCTAATGTTATTTTTAAACACTGCTAATAAAACAGACTCGGTAAACCGTTTAAGGGTTACAGTTATCGGTGTATTTATATAGGAAGAAATTGAAAGATAAAATATATACAGTATATCTAAAAATATGTGACATGTGACAGCTATATGAACAAAACAGAGGACACTCTCACCTCTCCCCACCAGGCTTTGTACTCGCCACATCTTTAGCTCGTTCTTTTGTCTCAGTTAATGATCTTGTGCGTTATTACCTTTCCTAAGATGTACAACTAATTCTTTGATTTGGTTTGTTGTTTAGGTTGTGTCCATGATATGAGAAACATTGCACGAGAGACCTGCGGCTTCCGCATGCAGATCTAAAGCAAAAGTCACAAGACAGTTCCTGATGTTACAGGGGGCGTGGCCACTGTGCGTAAGGCGGGGCTAATAGGACGTAAAGTGATGCAAGCGCTTGATCGTAACAGATCAGAAATACTCACTAACTCACTCATCTTCTATACCGCTTTATCCTGTATTCAGGGTCGCATGGAAACAGAAATACTACTGGGCATAAATAAAAATATTACTAAATATTTCTATCTTTGGCATACTGCAATGCATAGTAATAGATAGATTTAACAAGTCATACTCAATAAACAGTAAATCATCAAAACCAAATATCAAATCATATTGATAATAATTTTACAATTTAAAACTGTAACCTAATATAGATTATTATTATTATTATTAAATAATCTGCAGTCTGCTCAGTGATTATTATTATTATTATTATTATTATTATTACATATCCTTCTGCTAAGTGACCATGAGGGGGCAGCACTGTCAACCAGAAATCATCATATCAAAATACCATTGTGGAGATTTTATCCTAAACTTTGCTTCAGTACATATCAACTGGAGAAAAAAAATTCTGATAATTATGCAAAACGGGCTATAAAAAACATATTATTTTTATATAAATTTTTAATTAAGTGTACAACATGAATTAATCCAGCTTTACATGTTTCACTTTTTCATCGTCGATACGCTTTATCCTGTATACAGGGTCGCAGGGAGCTTGGAGGCCTATTGCAGGAGACTTAGGGCATAAGGCGGTGTACACCCCAGGATGCCATTGCAGAGCACACACAGGCACACACTCTATAGGAAATTTGGGAAGGCCAAATAGCCTAATCTGCATGTTGTTGGACTATGGGAGGAAACCCATCAAGCACAGATAGAACATGCAAACTCCAGGGACACAGACCACGAGGCGGGAATCGAGCCCGACCCCGGAGTGGCCGGGTGACAGCGCTTACCACTAAGCCACTGTGCCACCTCTTCACATGTTTTAATTAA
The DNA here is from genome assembly GCF_024256425.1 of Clarias gariepinus. NCBI lineage: Eukaryota > Metazoa > Chordata > Actinopteri > Siluriformes > Clariidae > Clarias > Clarias gariepinus. The sequence continues at coordinate 24,980,646 of NC_071115.1, read as the reverse complement.
AGTTAATTGTATAAGCACAACAAATACAATTATTAATGGAGTAAGATTGGCATATATATTACATTATTTAAAGTTTAATTTACATTTAATATATATCAACAATAAAGAAAAAATAAATCTTCTTTTCACTTTGCCCAAAAATGCCCTTAAGTTCATGTTTTGCACAACAAGTAATTAATCACACACATAACCCTAACATAACATTTATTTGTAAGTACTTTAATGATATATTTATTCACTTATTTATTCACTCCTTTTATTTATTTAATATTTTTAGTTATTAACACAGTCTCTACAAGCTTTTTCTGTTCAGACATAGATGGATCTGCATGCCTGGTTTGTGTTTGTCTGTTCAATGTTATAATATTTTCTTCAGTGTCTGTATGTCTTATGACACACACTTGCTCACTGTAGCGCACACACACACACACACACACACACACACACTATTTCCTTTGGGACAAGGGCTGATTTGGAAGGTCAGTTAACTTACTGTCAGCTTCATTTTGAGAAAGTGCTAGAATGTTCTAATGAGGCTTCTTGACAACTGAGCGCTCACGCAGCCATAACATTGATGGCTAAGGAAGTGCAGGCGCACATGAGTGTCAGCACTAATAAATACAGTGTCTTTTTACACAACAACTTAAAAAATATAGGCCTATAGTGTGATGAGGTGAAGCAATATGCCATCCATATTATTGAACTCATGTTAAACATCCACCTGACATGCTAGATACTGATTAGCAAATACGTTTGCAAGCTTTAGGCTAACTACTAAATAAGCTTCAGGAGATGTTCTAGTAATCACTTTTGATGCTATATCTACACACATTATTATTATGTTTTGTTTTTTTGTTTTTAAACCTGTGTCACTTGCTAGCAGGAATGCTAATGAGACATCTTTAGTTAAACTCTGGGACTTTGTAGAGATTGTTGTATGTTTATTTTTCCAGCGCCTTGTGTACCCTCAGCTATATGTACCCTAAATATGATTCCTACCTCAATACACAAAATATATGAAAAAGTCATATATTTTAAAAAAATTCTCATTGCTAATCAGACTTCACCTTGGGTGCCCATGATCGTGTCACCAGTTTACTAGTATATAATTAATACAATGTTATTCACCTGACTGTGGTGTTATTGTTGTGGTTGATCAGTGTATGTTATTTTGGTAAATATGTTTATTAATAATAAGTTATTTTAAAGGCATAGGAAACTTCCTTAATAGGTTAACATACAAGATGTTCAATATGATGTTCAACAAGTTGAAACTAAACAAATACATTTAAGGATAAACTAGGGTGGATCATAACTGACCACAAAAACACCGAGCATTTAAACATCCACCCTAAGTAAGCTCTGACTGTCCCCACAATGAACATCCATGGATGGTTAGTCATAGGTTTAAATCATACCTCAAAACATGGGGAGCAACTCTACAGACCTATTTTAAAAGATACACTATGCACCATGGGTAGACTATGTACCATAGTGACACAAGAACATTGGGTCATGCCAAAATAGGTTACCCCTTTTACCCAGCTACCAGGTGAGCTGATCCAGAACATATGAGTGAAGCTGAAAGTAAAACATAATCTAGGAAAAGCTTGATAGCAAGTTGCTAAAGGCTGGTCACATCGAAATTCTTCTTTGTTCATTAGAGCCATCTGACGGAAGCCATCAGAATGCAACTTGAAAGAACTTTTGTGGATCCATGGCTTGATTTTCACTTCACCAACAAATAGAATCATAAAATTTTGATGACAAGAGTGTGCTGAAGGACTCTCTTGCACCTACTGAAAAGCTGAGCCTTTGTGGAGCAGGTGCAGTGTGTGTGCTGAAGATTCTGAAAATCCCACAAACCACTGGAAGTTTCCAGATCCCAGAAACCAGTGGTGCTTCATAATAGACCTGTGGTAGGACCAATCCTGCTGCACAGCTTATACAGTATCTTGTGCTTTTCCATGCACAGTATATTAAAATTAATCCTCCTGGGACAAGAGGCACAGACTTTACATATATATTGTTGATTCCATGGTAATAGTGGTCCAGGGGGGAAAAAATGCAGGTTATGCTTTTCCAACCAAGAAAATCTCAAAACATGGACATCATGTTATAATCTTCAATTCCAAATCACATCAGCAGGGGCTTAAGCTATTGCTTGCCCTTTTTTATGTAAAGACGATGCACCATGAAACCAAAAAAAAAAAGGTCTATGCTAGCAGAGATAGTTCGCAGAGTTGCACTTGTGTGGTTCCAGGATCTGATTGATAAAGCAGAGTTATTTATGCAATACATGCACATTGGTACCTGAAAAAAAGAAGAGAATTTTTTTTCTTACCTTTAAACTGACTAACTAATCATTAGAGTTGGCATAGTGCTTCTCTGACCTGGCTTCATATGGATATGCCTATACATAGACACAATCTGACTTGAGCTGTCTTCTTATGTGTATTGAGTGGAAGGATCTGCGTGACTAGTGGCTATATGTCACTGTGTTTAATAATGTACGGGGACTGTCACTGAAATGGGCATTAGTCCATTCTGTATAGGCTTTAGGCTTGTACAGTTTGAGCTAGAAAAAAGCCCCACCATTGATTCTTCATTTGCTCTGCATATTTTTCTTACTTGGTGCTTGGTTCTGCAAACATCATAAAACTGGGTTAATGTTTATACTATGTTTTGGCCAAGAAACAGGTGTCAATGTAAACACTATGAAGATAGCAAATGGATTTCTGATTAATAATAAATAAAATATGTTCTTTCTTAAATCATTTTTTCAGGTGTATCCCATTTGCGTCATTCTGTTCTTTGGTCTGCGTTAAATAGAAGTCTTGAACCTTGTGTGTGTGTGTGTGTGTGTGTGTGTGTGTGTGTGGTCCAGCCTGTAATTATAATTCCTCCCACACCAGTGTTCCAGTTCCTCACCGCCTCCTCCTTACGCTCCCTATTGAGCAGGTTTCTAAAATGAAAGTTGGTTTTGGTTTGTTTTCTTTAGTCATACACTATATGAACAGAAAAACTCGTGTCCAGGAAGAAGAGGCAATGGGTTGCGGATTGCAACCGGTGAATCTTGAAATGAAGCATTTTAGATGCACGGATCCTTTTGGCTGTTTGAAATGGATCCCGATACCAGGCTTAGATGTGGTGACTATGGTCAGGAAAGGCCTTTTTGAACTAAACCCACTGAAACCAGCCCTGCGTTCCAATACTGTTTTTAATTCGCTCTCATCAACTTTTTCTTCCTGCTTCCCCATCGCTGTTTAAGGTCATTTCATTATGTTATATGGTCAGCTGAAGGTTGTTAAGGACCTGAAGGATATTTTAAACGTATAAAATCTTACATGACAGGGTAAAAGGTTGTGTTGCTGTCCCACAGGCACTCAGTTCAGACACTTAGTTTGCAGAAGGGTAACTAGAATCTAGATATTTGTAGTAATATGGAATAATGGGTACATTTAATTTCAAACTTCCATTAAGAATCTGATTGGATATAAGTGCACACATCACTTTGTCCTGTAAGTGCATTCTAACCTCATTAGGGAACTATCCTAATTCCAGTTTAATTTTAATATTCTTTAATGTTTAGGTGGATAGACTACCTCTTGGTGTGCATTAGGAACCAAGGCACCCTAGTCATATCTTTCTTCTTTATATGTAGGCCACTTCCTGTTAGACCATCAGAGGCAGGCAACATGATTGGAAGTTGATGAATTTGAGTTTAATGGGGTGGTTCTGTACAAAGATGGCTGATAGCCGGTAACCAAATGCAAAAAAAAAAAAAGCCTGGAAACCACCATGATGCAAATTCCTTACCTTGATGACCAGCACCTTCGATGGCATAATATACATTTTTAGTCTGCACTTCCTAACAGTATAAATGAATGTATGAATTGTTTACTATGTGCCGTGTGATAGCCTGGCATCTCATTTAGAGTGAATTCCTGCTTCATGCCCAGTGTCCTTGGAAATCACCATGACCTGGATCAGGTTAGAGTTACTTATTGAAAGCACAGGCGTGACAATACACTTGCTTACAGTCCATTTCTTAGTCATCATGGTTCATCAAATTAACCTGAGGATGAGGGTGAAAATGGGTCACACCCCAAAATACAGATGTTAATTTATATATCCAGACAGCCTCCATTCAGTCATCCAGAAACTAACATACAGGGACAACTAGCTCTCATGAAGCAGGGACACATTCTGCAGCTTGTTAACACCAAAACAGGTCACACAATTAGTATGCGGCTTCATTCACTGACGATACCCATCACTTCAGGGTGTGTCAGGCATTATCTCACTTGTCCATCAGAATTGTTCATGTGGCAAGATGCAGAACCAGCCACCATTAAGGATGATGTCATTGTTAACTTCAACAACAGGAATAAATCTATGGTGGTCCTCTTTTTTTACTACCAGTTATGAGATATTGTCTAGGTCTGACAGGTCCATCCATGGCTAATCTTACCGGGAGCAAAGCCATCAACCCAGGCTGTATAATTCAAGACACAATACTTATGTCCAGGGCAATCTTCTTCCACAGTGATGGGTGATGATGGTTCTCATTTGTGAAGACAGAAACCCCACTGAGAAAGGATCTAGTGGCCCAATATATACTACAGTATATGCCTTTACTTTTCCACTACTGGTTCTTCTCATGGTGAAGAGAATTGAAGAGAACAAACAAGTTGGTTTTCACAGGTGTGTTTGCCAATGTTTGAAACACCCTAGTAGCTTTCTTATCAAGCAGATCAGCTATCCCAAATGGATGGAGATATTTGACACCACCTTAGCCTGGTGGTCCGTCTCCACAGAATCACTTGGCTAATTGATTATGTGACCATATATTCTGGGAAACTTTTGAAAGCAAGAGGGTCTAGTACTTACTGTACTGTAGGTGCAAACTGTGTCTTCAATGGTGCACCATATTTATCTGGTGTATTGTAGAAAAAGCATTTCCCCTTTTATACAAAAAGCATTTTTTCTTCAGGGACTGTTAGAAAGTGACAAGTCTCAATTTACACTCCAGGTCTATGCGGTGGCTATTATTATGAAGATATTACTGCTGGAGGTTTGGGGCTCCCGTATGTACTGTAAGCAAAGGCTGACTGACTACAAAATGGACATCATCTCATTCTTCCTACCATGACACACTAAAACGAGCATCATGAGCTTTACTTGGAGCTTTACTTCATGGCCTTCTCTGGGACATGTCTACTACATGAAAACGTTGTGTTATACATCACATTGTCATTTCGAAAGGTCTTTGTTTGATCAAGAATGGACGAAGAATATCAAGAATATTCCCACCACCACTGGCAGTTATATGGGGTTCATAGGACGTTCTGGTTTCCATAACAACAAAGCATTGTTATTTGTTTGGCTGTGGTCAAGTATTTGTAGCTTTACTTAGTGCTTTAAAACTGCCTACGTGGTCCTTCTGTCTGGGGATGAATTATGGGTTTCATTCATGGGCTTCCCTCACAGCAGTGTGGGCCAATCCCAGGTGTCTATTTGCTCATTTATACAGAGCCACCTCAAATCACTGGGAAGTCTATTAATACTCAGTATAAGTAAGTCTATTAATAGTCATCCTTTTTCAAGGAACAATATGAGTTTATCTGCAAATGTAACTTTCGTACATCATGGTGACACCCCTGGTGTGTTCTCGGCCTTTCTTTGATACGCCATGTCGAAAGCCTGTCTATGACACTTGATAAAGGGAAAGAGTTAAAAAGCGGGGGGGGGGGGGGGGGTTGAAAGTGGGAGGGAGTGCATGCTGCCTGAGACTGAGAGGGGCCGACCCAGGGAAATGAGAGCTTACGCACATGTTCTGCAGTCCCTCTGCTGTAAACACTTTAGCTCCGGAGGAGAACAGGACACACGCACTAGCACAGGCTGGAGGGCATGTCTTACCCATCATCATCATCATCATCATCATCATCATCATCATTATCATCATCATATTAATTCTTTAGGACAACCTTAAATGGGAATTTTAACACAGTCTAAACAAGTATGTGTTGACTTTCATCCTCTTTCTCACTTTGATTATGTTTTATCTACTTCCTCTGATTCTCTTTCTGTTTCTCTCCCCTATCATTCGTCTTTCTCTTCTCCCCCTTTTTGTATCACATCGTTTTTAAACTGTTTGTCACATTTCGTCATCTCGCTGTCTCATTTTATCAGTCCATCCATGTCTATTTTCTTCATATCTGTTTTAGTTTGTTTCTCTTGTTCCCTCTTTCTTGTATTCTTTCTGATTCTTTTTTTTATCTCTTCATCATTCTTTCTTTATTAGCTTGTCTTTCTCTTATTCTTGACTTTTTGTTGGCAATTACTTTGTCACTGTGTTTCCTTTATTACTTCTTGGTCTCTCCCTCCCTCTTTCTGTCTCCCTTTCTCTGTCTAAACAGTGACCTGAGAGTTAACAGGAATCCCTCTCTTTCTCTCTCTAACTTTGGATGAAAAGTAGGAGTAGGAGTGTGAGTGGAGGAGGAGAGGAGAGCTGAATTGGGGGGCGGTGTAGCTGAGAGGCCACAGAGGGGGGTTGCAGCGTTACCGAGAGGGCCGGACAGAGCGAAAGAGCAGAAAAGAAGGAAGAAAAGAAGCAAGAGGGGGAGAGAGAGAGGGAGAGATGGCGAGTGGAGAGATCTCCACTCTTCCCCCGGCTTCGGCCGACAGCTTCCCCCCGGGCAACTTCAAAGAGCCCAAGAGGCTATACTGCAAGAACGGAGGATACTTCCTGCGCATCAACCCGGACGGACGAGTGGATGGCATCCGCGAGAAGAACGACCCCAACAGTAAGACTCTTTTCTAAAAAAGATAAAGGTAGGCAAGGCAGAGATTGTTGTTAGGCCTCATGTTAGTAACTTTACACTCTTTTACTTTCAAGAAAAATGGAAGCACAGAAAGAACTGCAAGACAGAGAGCAAAGAGTGGAAGAAAAAGTGAGAGAATGAAAGAGTGAAAGAGAAACAAAACTAAAGAGGGACTGAATGAACGAACACAGGAGAGAAACTGAAGGAAGGTTGTTAGCCTTTAGGTTAGAGTTTACACTCTGTTACTCTGCTTCATAAATTACCTAGAGAGAGAGAGAGAGAGAGAGAGAGAGAGAGAGAGAGGCAATACAAAGCATCTTTATACTGTAGCACGGAAGGGAAAAGAAATCAGGCCCAACTTTCCGTCTGACTTCTCGCTGTGGGATTTTGTCATTTATAAACACAAGGAAAATGACTTTTTAAAAGCCATAGGATTTCATAAAATTCCTGTATACAATATTCTCAATTCTGATTGGTCAGGAGGTGTTGATTAAATGGTTAAGGCTGTGGGTTACTGGGTTACTGATCAGATGGTCGAGGGTTCGAGCCCCAGCACCACCAAGTTGCCACTATTGAGCGCTTAACCCTATCTGCTCCAGAGGCGCTGTATCCTAGCTGAACTTGTGCTCTGACCCCAGCTTCCTAATTCAAATATGCCAAAAAATCAGTTCACTATGCCGTATGGTACATGTCACAAATAATTGAATCTTAATGGAAAAAAATGAATGAGTTTTTCCACCATGTGAAAGTCTTCACGGTGGAGCTGTTTGTTGTTTCCGGATTGTCAGTAACATATTAAGCCGTGATTCTATCTAATTAACTTTATGAGAGGAAAAAGGCTGGGAAGGGAATAAGAGTTTAAAGCTGTGATAATGTAAATAGATATATAGATAAATCATCCTTTAATACATTTTAAATGCTTCCGAATTGGCAATCAATATGTTTGCAGAGAGAGGAGACACATTCTTGGCTACTTTTGCAAGTCATTATATTCAATCCAAGATGTACAATCTATTTATCTCCCTTGTTTTGTTATGTAATGGCCACTTTATCTTATTGCTGCCATAGCAACCACAATCAAAACTTATGAACATGTCATTAACGTCCTTCTCTGGTAAAATACCTCTCCAATAGTGGTGAAAAGTCTTTATTTCTAATGTGTTTAATCATAGTGATTAATGATTTCTTTCAACCATTTATAAAGTATTTTGCACAATTAAAGCTAATTTAATATTATTATACTGTTTTTTTTAAAAAGATGCACTACTCTCTAAAAAAGGAAGATGCATGCTATAGTTCTGACCTATTTTCTCAAATGTTGGATTATATTCTTATTTAAGCAAATATTAGATGTCAATTAACACTATTAACATATCAGTTTAATAGCATGGTAATACAAAAAAGTAAATCTACCCATCCGTCCATCATCTATACTGCTTATCCTGTTTAGGGTCACAGAGAGACTGAAGCCTATTCTAGGGAACTCAGGGCACAAGATGGGGTCCACCCTGAATGGTGGGCCAACCACCCACACAAGGCACAAGCACCCACAATCACACACTCAATCAAACTATTCAGTTTTGAAATTTGGCAACTCCAATCAGCCTACATGGCACGTCTTTGGCTTGTAGAAGGAAACTGGAGTATACCGAGGAATCCCACCAAGCCTTAAATGTTTTTCATAACAGCACATCCTGAAGTGCTTCATTAATGTTCTACCACAGCAGTTAATATTTTTCAGTTTAGTTTTGAACTTGTGTCTTTGAACCATGTAGTTCCGTGTACTGTAAGATCATCTAAAAGATTAATTTCTTTTTCGATTAGAACTTGTACCCTTTGACAAAGCACTGACACTAGAGACTCTATGAATGTCAGTAATATGTTTATAATTCATTAATACATTCATTCATTCAAGCCATGATCATTGACGAATGGTTGGCTGCAATGACCTTTGACTTCACTCTAGTGGTCAATGCTGTAAAACATGTTGCCAAGGATCACTTTCTTGCAACCGTACATGTGCACACACCATCAGATATCCACTCATACACTAGGACCAATTTGGAAACGCCCATCAGAACAGTACAGTCCATGTCTTTGGTTCTAGAGGTGGAGGGAACCCCCCGGCACAATGAGAGCACGCAAACTCCAGTCACATAGACCGGAGGTGAGATTTAAACCTGCAACCCTGGAGGTGTGAGGCAATGATCCACTGTGCCATAATATTTAATATAAGTCTTCGATTATTTCATGATGTCTGTTATTCCAATTCATATTTAAACAATGATGACACTTTTTCCAGACACGTTCCTCTTGGTCTGGTTTTCACATCATAATGTACAGTATCTGGGTCTGTATTTTAACCTCTCAGGTTTTTTTTGTCCCCTCTGGTAGGTAGGTTGTTTGTTTCCTGTATTTTTATTACACCTCCAGAGTTTGTCCTTTCCTGTTTTTCTATTTCTGCTTGTCTGTCTGTCTGTCTGTCTTCCTTTCTATCACACTTTCTCTATGTTTATCTTTCTGCTTCATCCCTTTTTATACTTTGATATCTCCCTCTCTCCTTTGCCTCCATTTCCTTCTCTCCCACTCTCTTGTCTTTCTTGTCTATATTTATTCATAGTATCTATCTGCCTTGTTTTGTCCTTCTGTTTCTCTGCCTAAAGCACCTGCTATGAGTAATGTGATGGAGCGTGGCCGATTGTTTTAATGACATTTCATCACGAGAGACATGACGACAACATCTTTGTAAACACAGACAGACGCACACACTCACTCACGCACGCACACACACACACACACACACATACAAACAGTGTTTCCTCTCAATGTTGCACCCACGCGCTCGTTCTTTCATTAGTCATCAGTTAGCAATGAACAGATGATGAAAGTGAAATGGGAATGAATGAATCATATTTAATTAACTTACTTTAAATGAATGAAAGTAGAAATAAATGAATGAATGAATGAATGAATGAACGCTTCACAGGCCCTTACTTACTACACGCTTTCACTACATAATTACAACCCATTAACTTCCAAAACCATTATAAACTGTAATGCAAAACATCTGGAATATATTAAGTGGATTTTGTTAAAAATGAATTTATACGGTCGTGACTACACTATCGTAATGATGGCAGTATAAAAGTATTAAATTGGCAGCGTAATAAACACATGGGAAATAAAATATAGGCCACTAGACAGGGAGTTTCCTTAAAGTATCATTAAGATAATCTTAAGGGATAGAGAAAAAGGGAGGGCTCAATGTGATACTCTCTATCACATTGTATCAATGTGTCATTGTATCAATGATCTTTGTGCTGTGATGCTTTTGCGAAACTCCACCCAAATAGTTAACAGCTTTGTGAAATAATCCAGATGGAAAGATATGACTATATATCTAAAGGGAATATTACAAAATACTGCAGCAATTGGGACGATGTTATTACATTTTAACACAAAAAAATGTATCTATTGTTTTGACAAATTAATACAGTATGTTGCCTTTGTCTTCCAAATGTTGGAAAAAATGTTATATAACATTATAACATACTACTTGTACATGTTCTCTCTATGCTTGATGGGTTTCCTCAAGGTGCTTCTTTCCTCCCACAGTCCAAAGACATGCAGATTAGGCTAATTGGTCTTTTCAAATTGCCCGTGTGTGTGTGTGTGTGTGTGTGTGCCTTGCGATGGAATATACTGTGAGCTAGAAAAAGCCCCGGCCCCCTTTAAAATAATTACATTTTTGGTACATAGCCTTTTTGCATACTAGTACCACATAGACCCTCCCTGCATTAAGACCTCTCTCCAAACTGGATGAAAGTCAGGAGGAAACTGGTCAGAGAGGCTACCAAGAGGCCTACAGCAACTCTGAAGTACTGTAGTTGCAGGAATTTATGACAAAGAATGGTCATTGTGTGCATGTGACAACCATATCACAAATTGTTAATTCTTTTTTTTTTTTTTTTTTAAAGTTGATTCTTTTCAATACCCACTGTATATCACGTGAACACACACACATAAGGAGATCCCCTACCTTGGATTGTTGCTCAGCTCTAAGCCCTTCTGTTCTCTAAAGGGGCGTGGTTTAGCAGTATCTTATATACATAGACACTGAAATGGCACATTTGGAAGAGGAGTGCTATAAAGGGAGTCTGAGGTTAGATAAAATACATTATCTGAAAGGTATCTTAGCTGAAGCATTAACTGACATTTCGGGGGAGCTCTGTGACTTGTGTTAACTTCTTTCATAAGAAACTAGAAATTACTAGAAAATGAATTACTGTTGACGTGAACACAGGATACAACAGCAAATAGAAATGAAATCATTAATCACTTATTTCCTGAATGAATCAGGAACAGAATCAGAAGAAGCTTTGTTTGTTTGCGGCTGTGTGGACTTGACCCGACAGAAACACAACCGTGGCAGTCGCTGTTAACTCAGAGTTAAGGAATTTCCAAAATCTGCCTAACCGGAAAACAAGTCATTTGAGCATCTGAGCAGAACATTGCTTAACTGTAAAAAAAAAAAAAGAACAAAAAAAAAGAGGATAAATTACATTAACATCACTTCAGCAAAAAATCAGGAAATGCGTTTTTTTAGTCACATTATTAAGTGTTTGAGCATTATAAATCCTACAGTAGTTTAGGGCACAGGATAAGCAGCATGACCAGGATGGACAGCAGTGCACTTGTCTCAAAGTAAATTCTAAACAAGTGTGGAGGTCTGTTTGTCCGTTTATGTAAGATTATAAGCTCACATATCTTTTTCCTACTAGGGTTTAACTATGACTGGTTGAGTGTTTTTCTTTGGAGTTGATAACGCAAACTCATATACTGTAGGGAAATAGGGAAATTGTTGACTTTTATTTTCCCAAAGGTATTTTAGGTTTGCCATTTTTTATTGCTTTATAAAAGGTCCCATATGTTATTATTTCTTTAACAAGTAAGCAAAAGTCCATGAGCTCAAATTAAGTGTGTGTGTGTGTGTGTGTTTATGCTCCAGCTGAATTACTGCACAGATAATGCATTATTTCATACCTTAAACTCTTCCTTTAAATGACCCGATTCAGTGTCAGGAATGCCAAGGCATGGGATGTTCTTATATGAGGTCATCATCTATTCGTCCATCCATCCAGGAGACAAGACAAGGCTGGGAAGATGAGGGAGAATGAGACCTACATTTGCCAGAGCGGATTATCTGCATGTACATTATTTCCTATGGGAAAATGTGTTTCACAAAACATTTCAACCTTAAACTCGTATACCAAGGTAGCACTATATAAGTCCTGGTAGGCCTATATCCTGTTTCTACAGAAACCTGTGCTTTGTATGGCAGGCAGACCTACAGTCCAATCAGATTTGAGAATTTTAACAAAATTTCATTTTTAATCATAAATGTGCTGTATATGTATGTACAGTAGGCAGCATGCAGGGCAGTATGTGATGTGTGGCATTTGCCTAGTTTAACTAGCTAGCTGATTTGTTTTGGGTAAACTATTGGATAAAAAAAATACCTTAAACTGAACACATACCTTGATTACATGCTATCATGTTAACATAGTAAACATTGTTAAAATGCTAAGCAAATATCGTAACGCAAATATCGTAATGGTTTTACGTGACTCTTTTTTTCCCCCTTAGTTCGGCTGCAACTCCAGGCGACTTCAGTGGGAGAGGTGGTCATTAAGGGTATTTCGGCTAATCGCTACCTCGCGATGAGCTCCGAGGGGAGGCTTTTTGGAACGGTGAGTCAACAAAGAACACTCTGAACGGTGCTTGGAGAAGTAAAACACTTGGAGGATGTGCAGAAGAAAATAACCAATAACAGGGTGGTGTGATGCAACTAAAGTGGACTTACTGTTGCACCAAGAAACGTACCACTTATTAAAAAAAATATTTGTTCCATTTATCCACCTACAGTTGTGTTCAAGAGGCATGACATACAAATTAAATTCTGTTGCCACATATGGTGTAAAAGCTGTAAACAGTAATTTCCACACCAGGCTGTTTTTATTATTTTTGGAAGTTACTTCGATTTAACACAAATACCCCATTTCTTTACCCATGCTTTGTCACCAGTAACACACTCACACATTAGGACTCCTTGCTTGGAATCACAGTAAATCACAGACATTCCGAAAACCAGAATCTGAGGAAAATTACTAACAGTCTGGTAGTTTCCTGTTTGTGGCTTGCCAAGCGTTTCACCAGAAAGCATGTTGTCCTTGAGAACAGTGCGTGTGCGTTAGTTATTCATTTGTGATGGTAAGCAGTATCTGCTATGAACATGATGCTTAACCATACACACACACACACACGGATAGAGTAAAACAACTTCTTTCACTGAATCAAGTTAAAACACTTAATAAATATGAAATCTATATAACCAAAACAAAGGTTTTCTCTGTAGATCGATCAGAACTCACACTTTCAACGGTATCTTGATGTTTGATACATTGGAGGACCTGAAACCAGTCTCAGAATATTTTCTGTCTGTCTAGCCAGATTTTGTCATGGGATCACGCAAAACTGGCTGGACAGAATTTAATGAACCTTTGCCAGTCTTTCAGTATTTGCCTAAAGTTAAACCTGCGCTATAAAGTCAATCAAAATGTTGAGTAGAAGGGAAGTTATGAACAGTCATGTGTCAGATTATAAACGCAAGTATAAACCTGTGCATGCGTCTTAAATCCACCGCTGGACACAATTTTATGAAACTTTGACATTAGTTAATATCAATAGATAGATTTAAAAATGTCTGTAAGCATTGACATAGTTACATTTTCTATGAGAAGATTTAATAACTTGAGCTTTTGGAAGGAGCCTCCAGTGCCAGTTTGTGTTTTTGTTTGTGTTGTTTTTACATAATAGTTATTTTTTAAATAAAGCAAATAAATGTTTTTAGGTGCTCTAACATTCCGGGTTATTCGGGTATTACGGGTGTTTAACCACAATAAATTAAAAGATAAAACTAATAATAATCTGTTGTGGTTTCCGAGGAATAAAACACTTTTTGTGTGTTGTTTGAGAACGTGGCTAATCAGTAATGTAGATCTTTAGTAAACTTCTATCTATAGTAGTGATCAGTTTATCTATTTATGAATTTTAAGAGAAACGTCTTATTTCTGGAGATAAAGAGATAGACAGATTAAAGTACCCTTCAAACCCTTGTGTCTTGTAATTCTGATGTAAAACTGTATTAAAATAAGCAGAAGGGGTAAAAACTGACACAAACCTGAAATTTAGGTTAACTGGATTTTATCATTTGTACTGACTGTTTTCTAAAACATTTATCACATTTTTGTGTCGGATACATAGGAACCAAAGAACTTTGAATACTCTTTGTGCTTAGTCATCTTGACCGATGTGGTTTACAGTGTAGCAGATGCACCTCGTTACAAAAACAAGGGCCAAACATTTAACTTTCCTTTTAGTCCAACAACAACAGCTGCTTCATCATGGCTTCAGGTTGTTATTTTCTTTTGAACAAGCTGTGTGTTCTGATAAACCAAGCCAGTCTTTTTTTTAAAGGTATTATTTTTATTTATCATGATACTTTAGGTAATTTATGGTAATACCGGAAGATTTCTTTTTTTTTTAAGAAAAAAATTATTTAACTTTATAAAGAAATTGACATTTTACATTTGATTTTCAAATTTGATTTGTCCATATTTAATTTACCTAACTAAGACAAATTAATTTTCAAGCCAAAAAAATTAACAGAACAATCTAAGGTAAATTTTAAAATTGTAAAATTTTAGTTTCTTTAAAATTAGATTTATGTTAAAGGTTGAAACATGTTTAAACAAAAAATCACACTTTAAACATTTCTTTCCAATTTTGCTATTTTACATTAATGTGTTTGATTTACAAAATTTTAACTTTTATAAACTAAGTACTAAAACTAACAAAAGTAAAAAAATCTGACTATTTTAATGTATACACATTCACATTCCATACAAACTTAAATAATTCTTTTGATTGTGTAAAGCTGCTTAGTGACAATGACAACTGTTAAAAGTGCTATACAAATAAAATAAAATTGAATAAAAAAGTAAATGCATTTTTATAATTTCTAAAAATAAACAATTAAAAATATATATTATTACAGAATTATTAACAATAAACTTAGTTTCTTCATACACACATTTTTATTGTACTCTTTGAAGTCATTGTGCATGAACTAATTTAGAAACATTGACAGAATTCTGGCTGGAATTTAAATCACAGGTTCACATTACATAATACATAAAAAGACTTTTATGAACATTTGTTGTATGAACAGTATGTGAACATTTGTTTATTTTCCAGAACTATGAATGTGACTAAGCTTCTTCACAAACCCATAACTTTTTTTTTTTTTAATGAACCACAGCTCAAAGGTTAAAGGCCATGGAGAAAGAATCTGGCTTTAATTAAAGTCTCCTCAAATACTCATGTGGATGTAGTTAATTTTGTCTGGAGTCTGGGTGGACACAACAATGATGTTGTTGATTTAAGTATTAAATAAATATAAAACATAAGTTTTATGTTCAAATAAAGGTTCCTTACTTTCAGATTTAATAAAGAGAAAAATATTTGTAAAAGTTAAATTAGGAAAAACTAATTTAAAATCATTTTCCATTGATTCATTTTATTGACTTGTAAAGCTTTTTATAGTAAACAACAAATTAATGTATCTTACTGTATGAGTGTGTGTATGAACTTCTGTTTGCTTTAGTAACTGATATTGCGGTAGTAAAAATGTTCACTTTGGACCAACTGTGTACATGACTTTTTTTAAAATAGATATTGTAAAAATTACAGAAAACATGAATATCACAATACTTTATGTATTATGTACATTAAGCTTTAAGTACAGTAATTGTTTTATATATTACAGATTGGTTTTTTAACAATAGTTCTATTTTTCTTTTTAACTCAGAGACGAGCAACAGATGAATGTTATTTCTTCGAGCGCCTGGAGGCGAACAACTACAACACATACAGATCACGTAAATATCCGAACTGGTATGTTGCGCTAAAGAGGACGGGACAATACAAGAGCGGAGCGACCACAGGACCTGGTCAAAAAGCTATTCTCTTCCTCCCTATGTCAGCCAAGAGCTAAACTTCATCTGTGTAAGTTTTTCATTTGTTTATGTGAAACCAAATGCCAGGCCAGAATATGGACAATTAATCTTTTTGGGATTTTAATAACGTTTTTTTTTTTCGTCCCAAAAAGAAATGTTGTGCCAGATTCAGAAAAGAACCTGAGTTACTTACAAACTTCAAATTTTCAGTGCTTAACCTGCTTATCACTAATGAATAAGTTTAGGCCATTAATAAGTGATTGCAACTTGTGAATTCTTTGAACTCGTCATTTTGTCTGAGATGTGAATAGAAATGTTGACAAACTAAAGAGGTTCATTTTTAAAATACATGGAGTTAAATCTGTCAATTTGTTAGCACAAACTTTTAAGTAATAGGCATAGGTTCATCTGTGTATAAATTTAATTTACTAATTAAAAAAAAAATATATATATTGTAATACCTAAGTCCTAGTGTTCAGTTTTATAATTTAATAGTTTGTTTTTTGAATAAGTAAAATGAATGATTTTCAGCCATTTTATTCCTTCTAAAAATGTAATCATTGGAACTTAATTGTTGTGTTATAAAGTCTAAAACATTAACCAGAAGTCGGTACTGAACACTGAACAAAACATTATTACCCATGTTTTACCATCTGCAGCCAATCAGTAAATGAGGCCACCAGGAAATACTTCATCTGTAATCTCAGCCTGGAGCTCCGTGATCTTCCGTTTCCCCGCTCATTGAAACACACGGATGAATGAAATTCAGAGCTGCCGTACCATTTAAAAAAGAGTCTCTGATAAACTATCCATTAGTTTCCAACAGCCATTTTAACATGATTTAACATTGTGGCTACTAATGGAAAGTTTTTTTTTTTTTATATACAATTTGCTAAACTAAATGATTAAATATTATCTATTTATTATATTACTACGTCATAAACATTAACATCAAACATAACTTACCATACAATTTTAATGTAATAAAATCAATGTAACATTATTCTTCATGTTACATAAAATTATTCAATTACATAATTAAATACAAATATTGATAAAATATTGAAACAATGATAAATTTGTAAAACAATTATTTAATTGGCAGAGGTGTGAGAGTTTTGTTTTTTTACATTCATTTTTAAAAGTTATTTTCTAAGTCCTGTTTAAAGCCTCTTGAAGTTTATGACTGCAGCTCCTGTACATTTTTTTCGAATGTCAAGACTACATAATGTGAGTTTAAAAGACGCTGCTTCTCTCTATATACAGTATTTTCCTTTCTAGCTTTTAGTGTGTAAAGATCAAATTGTGCTGTAAATGAGATTTTATGTGAGAAAAAAAATATTGTCTATGTATGTATGTATGTATGTAGGTAAACTCTTAACGTTATTGCAATATAACATTATTTGATATGACTGTATATAAAATATAAATATTAAATACTTTATTTAAGTCCAAATATTTCAACAATTTACTGATTTCCTGCTTAAAAGTAAAGAATTTTACATTTTTAAGAATTACGATGAATAACTTCCACATTTCTTCTTTTATGGGAAAGTGTTTTAATATCAGGTATTCATAGAATTTTTTTGGGGGGGATAAAAAAGTTACATTACAAACAAATTACAGGGACTTTCCCATAACGAAAACGTCAAAGTCACAGCGTTAGGTGCTGATGCTGGGGAGTCTTTCCATAAAGGTTAAACAATTGTCTTATCACCTTTTTTATATACTGTTACAGGCTTACATTTCTGTATGAAGTGTATCGATCCTTTCAAATAAATCTTACTATAGATATAATAAATTATATTAATGTAAATTAAATTTATATGACATACAGTTTGACGGAATTTCAGAGCTGCTGTTAAAAAAAATAAACAAACAATCTCTGACCAATCAAAACTGAGAAGTGAAGAAAAAAGTCTCCTTGTTTATTTACACATTTTGCCCATTTGGATTCAATTAAAAATGATAATTCAAAAATCTTAAATAAATATAACAAAATTAATTCTTGCTTGAAAAGATAAAAAGTAAATGAGTTTAATATAATGCAACTGTAATATATGGTTGGTGTACAAGTTATGTAACAGGCTTCTACAATAAAAAAGATGCCTTAAAAAAACAACCCCCCCCCCCAAAAAAAAAAACTAAACAAAACAACAACAACAAAAACATAAAAGAGAGAAATGGCATTCGATAATCTTTCCAATCACTGTATTGTAATAAAGTCAATTTGTAATTTGAATGATTATGAATTAATATTTAAATGTGAGAAATGGCTCTTCATTTGATCCTTCTATTAAAAAACCCTCTGTAAAACAGGCACTTGCATCTTCAGCACACTGTGATATTTATTTATACCGCTCAGGAATCTTCCTGTGATAAATCTGATAGACTAATCCGGTATACATGGCAGGCAATTCCTCCATACTTAGATCGATGTTGTGGAATCCATTTTCTAGTCCGTATAGAAGCAGTTTGGTGATGCGGCTCGTTATGGGTGTAGCGTCACTAATTTTGGCCAATTCAGCCAAATCCATCCACTCGCAACGTAAACACTCGTGCTTGCAGAAGTTAATCTCGTATGTTACTGGAGCAAGACGGCAGATCAGATACATATCTGAGTTTCCAAATGCGCCGGGGTGGTGGTGCTGCTGACGAATACTCAGCAGAGATTGGAATTCAGATCGGACGCCAGTTTCCTCAAAAACCTCACGGACTGCAGTGTCGCCTAATTTTGGGGCAAATAATGGAAAAACAAAAACAAGTGATGATTTACAAGTCTACACTACACAAGTCTATTTATATCAATCAGTAAATATGTTAATTGTGTTATACAGACACTATACTGTATAAATATAATCCAGGAGTTGGCAAATCACTAGTCCAGAGACCTGACTAACTTAAATTTTAAGTGGGAGTAGGTTCTGAAAAAAATAAAAATAAATAAACCAAAGAATTCCTAAAACAAATTTATAAATCTGTTACCATTAGTCTTATTCACTTAACTAGCTAACATGATGTTCGCTAACATTTTTTTTTATCTCATTCAGTCATGTTTCAGGGCAACACATAACTAATAATTTTTATTGCCTAATCTTGCTGTATACTAATTCATGTAATATTATATAATATAAATTATAATGGATCACTTTTTCTGTTTACAATCATACTTGTTAAATGAATACAGATACAACAAATACAGCATTTTCAGATTTAAAGCCACATTGCAATTTCTTAAATATTATAAAACCATTTAGTGTTAGATAATTAAATCCAAATGTATCAATTTATTTTAATAATGAATAACTTCACATTATCCCCAAAAGACAAACTTCCAAATGGTAATTAAGCAGCAAGTTTATACTCAAGTGGGAAGCAGGAAATTGTTTATCACTTGCGTGTCAGATATTGTTTATATAATTTTTTAAGGAGGTCAAAGCTACAAACAACCTCTAAATATTTGGATTTGAATGGAGTTATCTTATCAGTGAGCACCATAACAAATTAGACAAACTACTTTTTAAATTTAAATAGGTTTAATGATTTTCAATATATAATACTGGGAACTATTAAACATTATTAACTATTAATAACTGTTTTAAGCAACAAGTAGTGAAAATCAAAGAATATTTTGGTAAAGGTTATCAAAATATTGCTCTTTAATTTTACTTTAAACATTTTCATGTGTCACTTGTGATGCTTACCAATATTTTCACTTGGATTTGACAAACCACCAGGAAACTTCCACATATTCTTAGCCTGAAACAAACAATGTTGGAAAATGTTTTAAAGAAATTTTATTACTAGCATAGACTTAGCAACTTATGTCAAATTTCTTTAATATTTTTGATGTGTTTTTGCAAACTTAGCATATGCGACTCATTTATTTTAATGCATACAACATAGAAATATTAACTTTATATTTTTTTGTTAAAAAACTTGTTCTACTGATGTGTGTAAACATGTTTATTAAGTCATATTTAACACCAAACAAAAAAGTGCTGCTAGTTATAAACTGTACTTTAGTTCTTACTTGAGTAGTCTTTTTCATTTACATTTTAATGCTTTTTTTTTAAGTTAAAGGTATGTAAATTTGTACTTCTCTTCTTTGTTTGATTTTTTCTCTTATATAAAACAATAAAGAGTATTTTTGTTTGGAAACAAGGTGTTTTGTATTTTATCAAGCTATGGACTATATTAAATATTTTCTAATATGAACATTCTCCTTAAAATAACTTTTATACAAAGTTTTGATTTATTCTTATAATTTCTTTTAGCAGCTTAATGTTCAAAATATTGATTATTTTCCATTTTGATACTTTAAAACCTTTCTTTGAAGGCATGATAGCTTTGCAAAAATTATACGTTGCAGTTATCAGACTATTTTTTCTTTATCAGACTACTGTAAATTATATATCACTGATTTTCATTAACAGTAACTTCAGTGACTTAATATTAACTATTATTATACCACAGTCACAGTGAGTCACATGTTCTTATCATGTGTACCTGTTTAGTGCTCCAAAATAGTTTCAGTAAGTCACTGTTGTGCATTGGTTACGTTGTAACTGTGCTCTCGTGTTTTCATGTGGTATTAGCCCTAGGTCATGTTTTGCATTCCATACTTAGTATGTATTTTGCAATGTTTATTTAAGATAAGTGGAGCATCCACTGTGTCTTTAATCCAAAAATGAATGCAAGAACACCTAAATGGAATATCATGCCTGCGTTTGACATAATACCTCTACCCGCATCTTATGCCTTTAGGATGGACTTTTGTTACAATGGCAGTTTTATTGGGAAGGCTTTATTGGACCTAAAGCCTAAGGAGACAGAGTGGCTCACTTTCATGTTGTCCCATCTAATCGGCCCAGAAGGCAGATTGGGCAGAAAACCTTGTAACCCAGAAACACCCAATTCTGGAAAATATTGTGAAATTTATTGAATTTCAACACTACTTTTGATCAGGCATGAGGGCCCCCAATATATTTTGGGATGTTGGCGAACCCGGTCAGCCAATCACAGCCTCTGGCCCAGCTTAAAAGAGTCGCATAAGTAAGGACTACTTACAAACAAAAGTAAGGTAAGGACTACTTACATAAGTAAGGACTACTTACAAACAAAAGCTCAAGATGGAGGCTAACATGACAGTCTCCTCTGCTCGGCTCAAGATGCAGACTGTGAGAATGCCTTCACCATGTTCCAGCCAGAGGCAGACAAAGCAGCCTCCCTTGACAAGTTCCCACCAATGGCTGATGAAGAAGCCTCTCATGCCAAGATAATGCCTCTTGCTAAAAAGCTTATGAAAATGAATGAGGCAACCTTTCCAACGATATCATTGTTAGATAACAAAAAAGAATCCTGCATTCAACCAGCTCTGACTCCTTACGGTAAATCCTCTGCCCCACAGAAGATGCCACTGTAGCTTACATCATCACCATAGATATCACCATGCCTCCCTGCCCTGCCTTTGATATTGCTGTGTCACTCTCTTTTGAGGACATTGTTCTGCCATGTTCTGCCTCCCTGCTGTCTTAGAATGTTATTTTGTTTCCCTGCCCAGCTGAAGTCACTTTGTCTCCAGCAATGGGTGTTGATCCACCCAATTTCAAGGTGAAGATGTTCGCTCTTTCCTCCTTGTGTGGGATGCCACTCCCTCTCAGGCTTCACAGCAACCTGTTTGGTAATGACTGTCCAGTCCCATCTGGACTTTTTTTTTCTGCACTGGGAGCATTTTGAGGTGTTTATTAAATAGAGGTCCACATCTGCATCAAATGTACATTTAATCCTTTCAGAATTATGTAAAACTATAATTTTTACTTAAAGAATTTTACTCATTAGGTTTTGATACTAAACACTCACCCGTGGTCTCTGTCTCACACTTAAAAACACACACACAATCATTAACTATACTCTCTGTAGTTCTTGTCACTGCGTAATGTTTTCCAGATTCTTCCACCACTTGTTGTTCGGCAAGATACTTTTCCCCAGATAAGCTCTCTCTCTCTCTCTCTGTGTGTGTATTCGTAATACTTATTCTTAGCAAAAGTAGATGTTCTATGCCAATTTTCAGCTAATGTCCGATGAACAAGACATGCTCTGTTTTCTCTTTGGTTAAAGTTCAACACTTAGCCAGGTAATGTTTAATAAAGAAAAAAAAGGACTACAGAGAATATGACTGATAGGGTGTGTTAGTTCTCTGTGTGTGATTCATCTTTATCTCCTAATGGAGCATAAACACAATCATTACTGTATTTAAGGACCCTGTTAACATATGCTTCATTTTTTGTTTAGCTTTCTATCTTCAAAGACTGTCCTGATAATGTGATTATCTATCTGAAAGAGTGTGTGTGTTCAGGAGATGGTATTTAAGGTGGGGGTCGGGCCATAATATCATATCTTGGTTGGGACCAAACATTGCCACAATAATAGGTATACCTGACAAGCTTGGGGGAACATTTGGACCATAATATGTGTTCCAGATTTCTGAATGAATTTTATCTGTAAAGTGTATTTCTTTAAGACAGATTTGTGGCATCATATTTATGAAATGTTTTCTTTGATAACACACACTTCTAACAACGCAAAGTCTTGCCAACGTACCTTGTTAGTTCTAAGTCTTTGCTTCATGATTGTCATTCCTGTATTATACTCTTGCTCTGATTTTGACTACTCTTTGTCTGGCTCTTTGGCCAAACTGTCAGGTTGTTTTAGAGATTTCCCTATTTAATCATTGCCTGCTTTTTGAGATCGAACTGATACTTAATTTTTTTTTTAATTATGACATAAAACTCATACATAGGTTCTTACACACCTCTAGAGTTTTTCTTTGAATAACACAATTTTTATTTTTATTTTCAGTTTATTCTAAAACAGACTATTTTACATTCATAACATTTTATGTGGGCTTATTGAATCAAAATTACCTTATTTTAACATGCTAAACAATATATTTTTGTTAGAAATGCCATAAAAACTAAAAACTGTAGGCATCCAAGCTTATTTTTAGCAAAACTAACATCGTAGCTCATGAGTAAAAGCACTACAAAACTACTTCAGACACGAAATTAAAACCATTACATCGACTACATTTGGAAAAAAAATATGTAAAATTGATCTTCCTGGTCTGCCAACTAGAGGATAAATTATACTACTGAGCAATTTCAATAAGGATTATGTCTGCTAGTGAACTGTACCTTACATACCTTTTGAGTTTTCATTCCTAACATCTGCTTGGAGATGAATCTAAAATATACAGGCAATAAGTATTTATTGTAAAATCTAAATGTGTCTCAGGCAGTTTTTGCTTCGGAAAACGGCGAATGACATCACACATTTCCATTATGGCTTTATTTTTCATCTAATTTGTGAATCATCTGACACCCACACAGAAGGACAAAAAGCACCTAACATTTTTTAATATTTTGGTGCTGAGTCATGTGTTTGTGTGGAGAAATATAAAGCCAGTGGCATACGCTGTAACTCAGTATCACTGATGGATCAGAGCCAGAGTGCAACCAGTAAATGACGAAAGAGCAACAGGCCTTAAGGATAAACAGTAAAGAGAGGTAATAGGCAAGAGAGCCAGATAAAGACAAGAGACACGCAGATGTGTGTAGCACTTTAGGAAAGCAGAGTACATTGTCCAATTTTCACATTTTATATTAGATGTAGTTTTTGTATGCATCTTAACAACAAGTTCTATCATTTGAAAAAATCTGTTTAGCCCCAAAAATGAAAAGAAAAGAAAAAAACAATCAATGTCTGTAATTTGCTCGAGTTATTGAATGTTTTTAGTAGGAAATTATTTCTCATTTGATTATCAGCATCTTCAACATCCTTCACCATCTCATCCTCTAATATAAAAGTACAAAACTCATAAATATTTGTAAAGTAAACCTGATAAAATGAGTGACGAGTCTCAGTTTTAATTAAAAAAGAAGCTTTCATTACATACTGTAGATGCTACCACCACCATTCTTCAGTAAAGTGACAGTTCTCAAAGTGATGAGTTGTTATGGACAATTATATGCAGATTTGTCAACATAGGAATGGTTTCATAAACTGAAGATTTATCCAAGGTGCACACTCACATAACTGGTGATAAGCTGAATATTTTGAATATTTTGGAAATAATGATGCTCAAAGATGTGTGCACGTCCAAGAGATGCATAGTGGCCATTTAAGATCTAGGCATGATTCTGAACATTCTGAATTCATTGGGTATAACAACAGAACTGTTGACCATACCACAAGCATCAGTGGTGGACAGGCCCAAGAGGACAAAATTGGCTGTGCTACCTGAGTCGAGGAATGTTGTTTTATGGGTGGCTGTAAGCTCATGTACTGTATGTAGTAGAGGGCAGACAGCACTTTCTTATGAATGTAAGACTCTTACTCTAGCTGCAGTAAAATACCTCCAAACCCGCCAGAGGAGCCTTGTTGCCCACTGCAGTCTTTTCAGCGAACATTCAGTGAGTGGATAGTCTGATCCTTAAAAATCGACAGATACCTTGTCACCAACTTGCACGAGAGATGCATCTGTCTGTGGGAACTGTACACACAGTCACTTACCCACACCACTTGAACATTACAGGAACTCGGCTGCGAGTTACTGTCACATCCCCTGTACAGTCCTGACCTCATTTTAGGCCATTTCCACATGTGTGCGCCATTAAAGGAGTTCTTGGAAGGCCAGCATTTTAGACATGAAGCAGACTGATCATGGCACCAGCATACAGACAAAACTTTCTACCTTGATTGTATCCAAGCACTAGTGAAACACTAAGATAAGTGCATGAGTGTAGTAGGGGATTCTATAGAGAAATAAAGAAAATTTTTACCCTCATAGCTGTGTTCCATGCAATCAAAAGGGTGGTGGCTGGTGTTTGGTAGCTCTCATGTTATAGCTGAGAGTGGGAATTGGTAAACCTATGGGTGGAATTTGATCGAATTGGAAGAGAATGTAGGGTACAAAAAAAAAAGTTATTTTGACCCAAGTAGAGCGCAAGTGCAGAACATTGGAGTGGAGGGGCTGCAATGAGGAATGGGTATAATTAGCAAGAAAGTCTCTGCTTCCTCCAGCCAGGCATAAAGAAGTCAGTGAGCATGCTGGTAAAGTGAAACAAGGTGTTGCAGTCAGCTTTGCTGTGTGTTTGTGTGTCTTCCATTTCCTAAATACGTTTTTCCAAATACAGCATGTTTACACACCGCTTGTTGACCGGACTAAATTAAGCTAAGGTATCAGAAATCTCAGTGACGTCAATGACTTTGGCAAAACGCTAAAGTCTCTGGCATTTATATGAACTCTTTTCGTGTGTCTATGTGTGTGTGTGTGTGTATGAGTTGGTAAGAGAATGGGAAAAAGTGTAAATGTCTCATACCCTGTTCTTGTCTTGAACAACAAGGACTTTTCCATTGGACTGGTCCACTACAGCACCTTTAAGGAAGGGAACATGGGTAATTTTTAATCTTGCTCCCTTTCTCTCTTACACATACACACTAAGACAGTACTTACAGTATAAATTTTAACCTGTTGAAAAATCCTGGCATTTTAAAGGATCCCTTTTTGGCAAATCCAAATAAATCAGTGTTGTTTTAATGATGTGATACTGCGATGTCCAATTAAATCAGGTCTCTTCCTTTTCGAGTGCCTTATATTTACTCAGTGTCTGAATACGTTATTAGTTTCAGTGAAAATAATATAGTTATCTGACAGCAGTGCATTACACAGGAAACAGAAATGAGCGGTTCATCTCATGAGTCTTTTAGTCCGAGTCGTTTGTTCTTTTAACAAAGAATAGCCCTTCCCATATCACTTAACAAAGAATAGCCCTTCCCATATCATGCTGTCAACATGAAAGAGAAATGCTGATTATAAAAGGCCATCACTTAACAAAGAATAGCCCTTCCTATATCATGCTGTCAACATGAAAGAGAAATGCACAAGATCTGAGAAGAACAATCATTTCTTTACACAAGAAAGGTAAAGGTTTCAAAAAGATCAGTAAAGCTTTACTTATCAGTCAGAATACTATACCAAAGGTATTGCAAAAATTTTACAAAGATGGAAATGCAACCATCTCACAGAGACCTCCAGGCCGTCCACGGAAGTTAACACCTTGTCAGGAGCGTCTACTGATGGGAAGGGTTAAAGAACATCGCCATACAAGTTCACTGCAGTTAGCTAAAGACGTAGAAAGCCATGCTGGGGTGATTGTTTCCTGTACACACACAATATGGCTTACACTCCCGAGGAATGACATGCATGGGTGTCGTTCGCGAGGGAGGCCTCTTCTGAAGGCCAGGCACAAGAAGCCCGACCTAGAATTTGCCAGGGCCCATGCAGAAAAAAGCAAAGACTGCTGGGACTTTGTACTTTGGAGTGATGAGACCAAGATAAATGTTTTTGGAACTAATGGCTTCAAAACTATATTGCGTCTCAAAGGTGAGGAGTACAAAGAAAAATGCATGGTGCCTACAGTGAAACATGGTGGTGGCAGTGTCCTTCTGTGGGGCTGCATGAGTGCTGCTGGTGTTGGGGCGCTGCATTTCATTGATGATATCATGAATTCACAGATGTGTTGCTCTATATTGAAAGAGAAGATGTTACCATCACTCCGTGCCCTTGATCGCCAGGCATTTCTCCTACATGACAATGATCCAAAACACATCTAAGGCCAGTGTTGCATTTCTGAAGAAGAACAGGATGAAAGTAATTCAGAGGCCAAGTATATCTCCCGATCTGAATCCAATTGAACACCTGTGGGGAATTCTGAGGAGACAAGTTAAGCATCACTCTCCATCCAGCATCTAAAAGAGTACATTCTTGAAGAATGGAAAAAGATAAATGTTGCAATTTGTCACCAATTTGCTCATTCCATGTGTAGAAGACTTGGTCCTGACAAATCATGGAGGTCATACAAAATACTAAATGTAGTAGATTTTGTTCATTGATTTTTGGATCAACTAGTTTGTGTAAAAAAGATTTTGTAATCCAAGTTAGATTATTAACCGTATTTTCATGTAAGGCGCTAAACACATGTTCTACTAAAAACTTAAAATTTTTGTCAAAATTTTGTAAATTGTTCTTGCGTTCATTGAGATGCTGATTCAAATCTTTTTTTCCAAAGGAGGTGTACACATTTATGCTAAGCACTGTATACATAAAAAAAAATTCTATAATTCTAAAATAGTTTTAAATCTGATGAAATACTTTGAGCTTGTAGACACACATCTTATAGGATGAGTGTCAATGTAATTAAATAAGTTATAATAGGAAGGATTTCAATCACATGGAAGAAATACTGTCCATGTAAATGTAGCCAGTGTTGGAGTTCATTCTTGAGTCTGTATCTCTGCTTAAATAATTAAATAAGTTGAACAGATATGAAGAAATAGAGATGATATGAGTTCATCAGGTTTCTTTCTTCTGTTGCTAG
Organism: Clarias gariepinus; assembly: GCF_024256425.1. Taxonomy (NCBI): domain Eukaryota; kingdom Metazoa; phylum Chordata; class Actinopteri; order Siluriformes; family Clariidae; genus Clarias; species Clarias gariepinus. The sequence goes on along the minus strand of NC_071115.1, from coordinate 24,953,301 downwards.
ATCTGCCAATAAACAGCATCTTTCCAAAGAGACATGTTCCAACATGTCCCTACTCGCTCTCTCTCTCTCTCTCCCTCTCTCTCTCTTTTTGTCTTACCCTATCTCTCGCCCTCTGCTGATCAATCCTGGAAATGTTTTTTGTGCAAACATACCATCGCCATTCTACAAGTGGCAATTGTTTTTTTTCTCATATATGACTTGGATTGTTTTTTTTTTCCAATAACAGTGTAAACAGCACAAATCACATGGAATTTAATCATTTTGATTTTGAGTTGGACCATTTTCATATGTAAGCCTAAATCAGATACAGCACTGATTTTTTTTGATTATGTGATCTCAGGAAATCAGGTACATTTCCATGTCTGATTCGATCTATGGCTGAGTATGCCGTATCGTCCTCGAGACCTCCTTTTTCAATGGACTCAGCCTGAAACGATTGTGTTCTCACTGATCAAAATGACCCATTTTTTTGGTCAGTGTTCTCAGAAACGATCCCAGAACCCTAATGTGAAAACGTCTTTAAAATCCCTCTGTGTGTCCTAGCCAAGCTAGGTCTTGTTTTAAATCTTCCTATACTGTACATACAATAAAGAGATCATGTGGGGAATTGAAGATTTTTTTTAATAATGTGTCCACATCGCACCACAATGCTGTTAACAGCTTTTTTTCTTTTTTACCAGTGTCAGTGTCATTCATTTGATGCATCTGAGCACTTATTTCCAAACAGTCTTACGAACCTGCAACTCCGACCTGGTGTGTTGCGTAGTTGGGCAGGCGGCTCTCTCCATACCCCATCCACAGGCTGAGCACGGCCTCGTCTTGGACCGCGTGGTGGAAGGTAAAACCCTGCAGCGCTGCAGCCTCGGCTAGACGACTCCGACTGAGAGGAACACGCAGCCAGGCGGCCAGGCGGTCCTCAGAGCGCCAGACACTCACAGACTCTATGGCACAAGTGCAGTAATACACATAGAACGTGATGTTTTACACAACTGTATGTGACATGAACTTAAAAGAAATTTTCTGAGCAATTCTTCCAACCATCCATCTAGGAACCTCTGCAGTCCAACTAGGAACCGTGGAGACCAATGGTGACTACCATTGTATTTTTTCCCCCATTTTACAACATTTACACACTACGGGCAATTTGGGTACACCAATTAGCCTAATCTGCAAGGCGGGAATCAAACAAGGTGCAAGACAACAATGCTAAACACTAAACCACTGTGCCGCCTCATTCTTTAATACAGTGGTCTTTTGGCATACGATTTTAATCCATTCCAGGGGCAAGTTCTTAAGACATTAGGACTACTGATTAGACGGTCCCAGGTTCAAACTCCAGCACCACCGAGTTGCCACAGTTGGGCCCTTAAACAAGGCCCTTGACCTTCAATTGCTCAAATGTAAAAATAAGATACAATGTAAGTTACTCTGGATAAGGGCGTCTGCAAAATGCTTAAATGCCAAGAACAAAGACCGTCATACATCATTCTGTTTGGAAATTTCTGGTTGGCCACAAAATCCCATCCTGTTATTAATAACAAAATAAAAAATACAAAATACTTTTACAGTGTCCATTAACCTGTGAAGTAATACATTTTATATTTATTAATAATTGTGTGTGTGTGTGTATATATATATATATATATATATATATATATATATATACAGTATATAGACATTTTAACCCAAGGACTGTTCTTGCAGTCTGTTGTTGTTTTGAACGGTGGACTTTATCACCCCAGGATTGGGGTTCAATAAATTTCATCATTCTAAGTGTTTAAATTTACGAACTCCACACTATATGTGTTTATTATTCACCACGCAGCAGCTCGCTGAACGTCGCTTCGGTGACGTCAGCGGGCAAATGCACCGTCACGCCGCCGTACGCGTCCACTGAGGCGGCCAAAGGAGCTCCGGGACCCCGCTGGGGGTACTGCTGCTGCTGTGCCGCATAACCGGAGAAAGACGAGAGCGACTCCGAAGTGATGCGACACGGATTTCTGGTTAGGAGTTTCCTAAAAGAGGCAACAAAACCGCGGCTGAACGGTGCCATTGAGAAAAACATGTATACAACCAGAATGCACTTCAGGCCAGGGTATACAAATAAAAGTCGGTCCTAAGAGGTGTAACAATACCGTAAATATCAGAGTGTAAGGTCTTCTTAAAGTGTGTCCTTTTCGTGAACATTTCAAATGTTATAATATTTATGCAGAAAATGCAACTTTTATAGAATTTGGCTTCATTAATTCCCATCTTTTTTCAAATACCGGGTCTTATTTTCTATTTCTTAAATTATAATACATTTATTCCAAATTCCAACTCAAAATTTATACGGCATGCTAAATTATAGTATAGTAATTATGCAAACCTATATTTTAAATTTCTGTTGCATAATTATATCTTTGAAACATTTGCTGTACATGTGTACACTATTGTTTTGTTCGAGAATCAAAAAATATAGATAAAACCAAATAAAATACCACTTTTTAGGTGCTTTACGGTAAAGCCGAAGGTTACGGAGAGGCAGGGCCGAACTTTAAACCCGGAAGGAAGTTGAATTTGAGGGCTGTGCGGCTTTTTCTGTTCTGGGAACTTGACAGGGCGCATGCGCGGTGCGGTTCGCATGCTTTCAACCCAGAGAGCGCGAGGGAATCAACATGTCATCAAAGAAAAGTAAAGGGAAAGGGAAAGGCAAGAAATCAGAGGACGAGGAAAACTGCAGCTTCGGTAAAGAGGCGGATCTGGAGTGCTCGGGATCTCTCGGGCTGTGTGTGACAGACTTTATAGAGAAAGGTAAAGGAGGCTGATGGAGATCAAAAAGCATGCAGTAATAATAAACAGAGTCAGGGCTGCATGTGCACTTATAGTGAGTTTATAACATTAGACATGATCTTTATTGTGATGTGTGTGTCTAAATCATACAGTCATGGCTTAAAGTTAGTTCCAACTTTTTTTTATTCTATATGTTTTATAATAATAATAATAATAATAATAATAATAATAGTGGATCTTAGTGTGTAAGTGATGTAAGTGTACTAAGTACCCCCATATAGCTTCCATAGGATTTAAGAGGGTAAGTTGCAGCCAGGTGTGTAGAGATCTGTAAAAGCAGAAGTTTGGGTAGTTTGCTGGTCTGGAGCATTCAGGTGTGTGTTAGAGGGAAAGACAATGATTTTAAAGAAGCTATTTTTGCTCCATTTCAATCTAGAAAGGGTCATAAACCATTTAAAAACAATATGTTTATGAGTTCAGTGTTCTACAGTGAGAAAGATTGTTCACAAGTGGAAAGCATTCAAGGCAGTTGCCAATCTTCCCAGGAGTGGATGTCTGGGGACATTTACCCTAAGGTCAGTGCTCAGAGAAATAATAATAATAATAATAAAAAAACAGAACACATTGCCTTACTGAGCATTGCCAATGCTAGGCTACAGTACGTTTACACTGCAGGTCGCGATGCCCAATTCTGATTTGTTGCCTATATCTGATATTTTTGACCGTCTGTTTACACGTTCTTTCAACTATAGCCCGATTCGACGGGACTAGTTTTACAGGGGGTTGTTAGAGAAATTTCTGTTTCACAGACGTACTTCGTGATGTCCGAGCGCATACATTAAATGACAGACGTCGTCTGAAAAAAAATTCTAACTCAAACGTCGTTTGCAAAACTAGTCCCGTCCGAATAGGGCTTATGACTCATATCCGATACACATCGCGCATACTTAAAGGAAGGTTCTTGCGGTACACACTAGCCAAGAAAGACGAAGGTGAAGTATGCTTGACACTCTGCGATATATGCAAAGTTCGCGAAACCTCACCATGGTTTTAAAACCAAGGAGGAGAAGAAAAACGGCATAATTGCAGCCTGCGCATATGCTTCATTCACCAAATACTGACTTCTTAAGGTTATCTAGCCCAAATAAGCACTAAAAAAAATGGGGGGCTGGGTCCTTTTCCTTTTCCATGTCACCTGCGATGTTATAATTCCACACGCGCTTCCACCGGAGAATAACATTACGTCATTAAACTGCGAAGTAGTCGCAGTTTTAATGGCGTACAGAACGCAATGCCTCAGGAAATCCAATCTGTCTGTTTACACGACAATCACATTAGCACATATCTGATTTTTATCTGATTTATTTCCACATATGAAGGAGGCCTGAAACCGATCTCGAAATATCGGAATGCATGCGTTTTTTTCCTGTATACACGGACATAGAACATATCCGATACGTGTCACATATGAGCAAAAAATCGGAATTGGGTCACATTTACCTGACGGTGTAAACGTAGCCCTACATGACAGCACAATTAGAAGAAGACTGAGCAAGTAGGATTGCTTGTCAGGAGAAATGTTGTGAGGAAAGACCTCTCCTCTCTAAAAAAACAAAACAAAACAAAACATGGAAGCACGACTTCTTCTTCTTTGTCTTTTGGCTGTTCCCTTCCAGGGGTCGCCACAGCGAATCATCTGCCTCCATCTAACCCTATCCTCTGCTTCCTCTTCTCTCACCCCAACTAACTTCATGTCCTCTCTCATTACATCCATAAATCTTCTCTTTGGTCTTCCTCTAGACCTCCTGCCTGGCAGTTCCAACCTCAGCATCCTTCTACCGATATATTCATGAACACGTCCAAACAACCTAACATGGGTTGTCCCTCTGATGAACTCATTCTTGACCCTATCCATCCTTGTCAGTCCCAAAAAGAACCTCAACATCTTCATCTCTGCTAGCTCCAGATCTGCCTTCTGTCTTCACTTCACTGCCACTGTCTCTAAGCCGTAGAGCACTGCTGGTCTCACCACTGTCTTGTACACATTTCCTTTCACGCTCGCTGATATTCTTTTATCACACAACACACCTGACACTTTTCTCCACCCATTACAACCTGCCTGTACCCGCCTCTTCACATCCTTTCCACACTCTTCGTTGCTCTGGACCGTTGACCCTAAGTCTTGCTGCGGCTAACCTTTATTCCTCTGCGTTCCAGAGCGTACCTCCACCTTTCCAAATTTTCCTCCACCTGTTTCCTGCTCTCGCTACAAAGCACAATGTCTGCAAACATCATAGTCCATGGAGACTCCTGTCTAACCTCATCTGTCATCCTGTCCATCACCAGAGCAACAAAAAGGGGCTTAGAGCCGATCCTTGATGCAGACCCACATTTTTCTTTCTGGCTTCATTGTGGTCAAATAAATAATGTAACAGTAAAAGAAGTTAGATGCTGTGTCATGGGTTGTAGTTGCCTAATATTCAGGCTTGCTATGATCCGATGATTTATTTATTTTTTCTTTTACACGAAAAATATAAAATTAAAAGAGACGGCACAAACTTCTACATTTGACTGTATGTTAAAGGCGAAAGGTCTACGCTAAAAAGAGCTTTACATTTAAAGTAGTGTTATTAGTAATATAGTAGTAGTAGTACGGGAGTAATTTAGTATTCGGCTTGGTACTTCATATAAAAAAAAAATAAAAAAATGTGTGTGTATGTATGTGTGTGTGTAGCAGAAGAAAAGACTCCGAAACGATGCAGATCCATTTTGGCTCAGATGAGTCTGAACACCATGAAGGGTTTGACGGCTTGTATTGGACGACCTGTCCTCATCACCAGTCTTACAGGACGCCAGGAGGTGAGAGTGCGTGTGCGAGAGAGTGCGTGTGCGAGAGAGAGAGAGAGTGTGTGAGTGAGTCTTTTTCACTCTGGAGTGTGTGAGTGTGTGTGTGAGTGTGTGTGTGTGTGAGAGAGAGAGAGTCTTTTTCACTCTGGTGTGTGTGTGTGTGTGTGTGTGTGTGTGGGAACATGTAGGTGTGTGTAGCGTGGCCTGCAGCCCAGTTTCCTTCGAGGAAAGTGGGTCTGATGCCTGACACTCAGTGCATTCTGGGAGTAAAAACCGGAGATGTGATCACAGTGGAGCCCGTCACAGGAGCCGTACTGCAGGCAGAAGAGCTTCAGCTGAGCCTGAGGTAGAAACACTTTGTTCCAGTCGTACACCTAACACTGTGCACAGTTTATCAGTCAAAGCTGTGATTACATTATAATGTAACGCTTCTGCAGTACACTTATTACCTTTCTAATGTTTAATACCTAGAAGACGAGTAGCCTGTAATATAACGGTAAATAACTTTTACATAGTGACAGTGATTACAATCTGACTTGTTTTTGATGAAGTAGCACCATCTTGTGGTCAGACTACTTTACTGCATGTGCTAAACTTTGTTTGTAGGAAGGAGGATGAGTCTCTGGGAGGCGAAGACTTTAACAGCTTCCTCCTGCAGTCGTTAGGTAAGATGGAAATTTTTGCAGTGAAGTGCTTGCCCTGAAATATAAAAACCTTCCTTTTAAAAATACAAACTAAACAATCTTTCCGCGGACAATAAATTTGGTAAACTATATAGCTAACTCTCTCTCTTTTTTCTGTCCGCCTCCTTTTATGTCTCTGTCTTTTTTTTTTTTTTTTTACTTTGTCTGTCTGTCTCTCTTGTCTATTTTTTATTCTTTTTATTGATCTCTTTCTCTCTCTGTCTCTCCGTTTCTCTTTTTCACACACACACAGATAGCAGGATTCTGCTTCCCGGAAGTTTTTTCTTTGTGTCCTATTTCGGCCGCAAGTGTGAGATCAGTGTGACCTCTCTAAAGGGTGTAGACGGAGTCACACTCTCTTCTTCTCCTTCTTCTTCTCCTCCACTTTCTGCGTCTGTATCTGAGCCCGATGCTGCACCTCTGGACCTCTCTCTGCAGCTGGATCAGCTCAGCCTCAACCCGTCCTGCAGCACGCCAAACCGATCTTCCACCTCCACTCTTCTCGCTCCCACCACTCCATGCCCACTGAATGCCACACCCTCCAGCCCCAGCACCCACATCCTGTCTGACAGCGCTCTCCCTTCTAATCCAGAAACGCCCAATCAGTCCACACTGTCTTCACGTTCCCATGAAGACAGAAAAAAACAGATGCCATCTGCTGGCCGAAGCGGGAACGACACCTTCTATTCTGTTTGTAGATCAACGAGGATCAGCTTCACTCATGCACACAGTCAGAGCGAGGATCAGGAGAGGTCAAAGGTCACGTACAGTATGATCGGAGGGTTGAGCGCGCAGCTGCAGGTGATCAGGGAGACGATCGAGCTGCCGCTAAAACACCCCGAGATCTTCAAGAATTACGGTGAGAACTGTATTAAATTTTGTAATAAAGAAAATAAAGACATTCTTTAAAATTCCATTTTGTATTTTTAATTCTTTTTAAAATATGCATTATTAAATTAAAATAAATTCTAACACATTTGATTTTTTAGCATATAACTTTAGTTTATTTGTTTTTATTTACTTTATGTGCATTTAATTTCTACTGAAGTTAAAATTAAATTTGATTAATGCGATCAATTTAAAATTGCATTTATTTAAAAAAATTCATTTCTTTTAATTTTTCATACTCATATTTTACAATTAGGCCAATTTACTTTTTCATTGGTACATTTTGGACTTTTAAACACTGTTAAATTATTTTCTATATATTGCATTTTAAAATTTTTAACTTGAATTTGTGGTACTTATATACTGAACTATGAATCCTCCCATATTTATATCAGATTTAATATAATTAAATTTAATACAAACCCTAATTCACCCTGATTAATTTTTTGTTAGTAAATAATTTCACTTTTTAATTAACACAAATTGTTTGTGAGGAAGTTTTGATATTATGGCGGCACTGTAGTAGGTCATGTGATGTCTCTTTCAGGAATCACGCCCCCTAGAGGCGTGTTACTGTATGGCCCGCCCGGCACAGGGAAGACGATGATTGGACGAGCGATAGCCAGTGAGGTTGGCGCGCACATGACGGTCATCAATGGGCCTGAAATATTGAGCAAGTACGTGTGAGAGTATGATTTAAACTGGAACCCAGTTAGGGTTCGGTTTTTGTGGTATTTATATTTGTAGTTGGGTTTAATTTCAAAATTGTGACATGGCAAGACGTTTTATTCCTTGTCAAAATTGTGGTTATGTTTTTTGGATTGTATTTTTAGGTTTTATGGGGAAACTGAGGCGCGGCTGCGTCAGATATTTGCTGAGGCTGCACAGAGGTAAAAACTCAACACGTGATCATATTATGTAAGGAGAGCAATTGTCATGCAGACTCCTTGATTTGTGTGTTTAATATTGTGTGTGTGTGTATGTGTTGTGTTCATCAGGCAGCCAGCCATCATCTTTATTGATGAGCTGGATGCACTGTGTCCGAAGAGAGATGGAGCGCAGAACGAAGTGGAGAAACGAGTGGTCGCTTCACTGCTCACGCTGATGGATGGCATTGGATCTGTGAGTCAACTCGTCAGATTATCAGTTGACCAACCGGCCACTAAACCAACCATTTAGTTAATCTGTCAGTCATCTAACCAACCAGTTTTTTTAGAAAGCCAGTAATCTAACGCATTAGGTCCGCCCTTTTAAGTACTTAGTTATTTTCAAAAATGTACTCCGTTATTCAGTCAATTTATGTCATCCGTGAGCCAGACAGCAATCATTCCGTTAGTGTGCGTTTGTGAAAGTCGTTCTACAAGCCCCGCCTCCGATTCCCGCTGTTATACCGCTATCTTACCTATGCAGTTGACTCGCAGTGAGGAGCGGTGAACTAGTCTTGGAGTTCTACTACTTGGAGAACTAGTCAATACCAGACAGTTATTTATCCTTTTAGTGAGTCAAACAACCAGACATTTAGCCAATGAGTCAACAAGTTAGTTAAACATCTAGTCAGGCAGCTAGTGAGCAGTGCTGGGGAATGTTCCTTTTTAAAGTAACTAATTACATTCCAAAATTACTGTCATTGAAAAGTAATCACATTACAGTGTTACTTTCTGATAAAAGTAACTAGTTCGAGTACTTTTCCATTGCAGAAAAGGAAAACTCCTTTGTGATTCCTCATGCATGTTGTTTTAGTCGAGACCTTTATAATAATTTTTCTAACATCATTACTCAGTGAAGTTTGGCCCATAACCTGTTAACTACTTATACCCTATCTCACCTACGCGGTTTTGCGCGGTGGTCGTAAGTACGGTTTATTATGTTTCACCGCTGTGATTAGGTTTCCATCTTTTCGCGCATCGGTTCTCGCGGAAGCTCGCGGACCTTGCAGAACGTCAGGTGATCACTCGTGGCGGCTCACGGTGCCTAACACCGCTCCTCACTGCGAGTCAACTGCATAGGTAAGATAGGGGTATAACAGCGGGAATCGGAGGCGGGGCTTGTAGAACGACTTTCACAAACGCACACTAACGGAATGATTGCTGTCTGGCTCACGGATGACATAAATTGACTGAATAACGGAGTACATTTTTGAAAATAACTAAGTACTTAAAAGGGCGGACCTAATGCGTTAGATTACTCGTTACACCAAAAAGTAATTCTGGTACCCTAGAAGTACTCTAACGCGTTACCCAACACTGCTGGTGAGTAAGCCAACCTGTCATTCAGTCTGTTATTAAACCATCCAGTCAGTTAACAAAATCAGTTTGTCACCCAGCCAGCCACCTAATCACCTGTTAGTTAGCCTCCCAATCAGTAAACCAACCAGTTAGCCACTTAGCCAGTTATTTATTTAACCAGTTACACACGGATAGTAAGCTGGCCATTCATTTAGTCAGCCATGAATAACCACAAGATAATAAAGACATAACCACAATATTAAAAAGCTATCCGGTATGTGAGAAAAATAAATACAGAAACCCCAATGTTAGCTTTTATCTTTAGTTTTAACTTGTGCCACAGGAAATCTTTCTCTTGCAGACGAATCAGTCAGTTTTACAGCCGTAATTTACTTTAAAGGTAATAAAATTAGCCAAGCATTTGATAGTGAACTAAAGATACCAGAGCTTTAAGAAGTTTTACAGTAAAGTCCGTTAGCTTGTATTAGCTTGACTTAAATAAGCTAGCTATTAGTAGAAAGAGTGAAAACATTGAGGTAAAAGGTTTATACAGTAAGGCATTACACAAATCTGATTAGCTTTAAAGCTAAGGGTTGTACTTTGTCCTAAAAAGTACCCCCCCGCTTAATTTATTTTTTAGGGTATATTCGTCTCACACAACTGCTTCATCTTTTAATCTTTTAAATTAAACAATCGTTTAGAATCTGCATTTTGTATTTAATATTTACCAAATCAAATATTTTGATGATCTTAATTGTTTAAGTATGACAGATATAAAAAAAAATTATTAACTTATATAATACTGTAGATATGAACTAACAAACTTAACAAGCTAAAGTTAGCCAGCTGTTGTATGGCATCTTCAAGGGTCCAAAGAGGACGTCAAGGGAGCAACGTTGGTGTTGAAATCAGTGTTTGGATGAAACCTCTCATTTGCAAACCCATATAAAAGAATGTGTTCGAACGTAAAACATGTTTACGCGTCATTTTAGTCTGTCTCTGTCTCTGTGTGCAGGAGAATCACAGTGGCTCTCTGCTGGTTCTGGGGGCCACTAACAGGCCTGACGCATTGGACCCGGCTCTGCGGCGCCCGGGTCGGTTTGATCAGGAGCTGGAGGTGGGTGTGCCGTCAGCGCAGGGCCGACTGGATATCCTACACAAGCAGCTGCGCTCCTTTCCAAATGACATCACTGCCGAGGAGCTGCAGGAACTAGCCGATGCGGCGCACGGATACGTAGGAGCTGACCTAGCCGCTATGTGCAAGGAGGCTGGTTAGTTTACACGTCACATTCGTTTGTGTGTGTTTGTCAGAGCTGGTTTACATGCATTCGAATACATTTTGGTTGTTTACGTGTGTGTGTGTGCTCATGTGTATATGAGTGTGTGTGGTGTTGTGGTAATCTCTGTGTGTGGGGGTTTCAAGGAAAGACAGAAAAGTCACGTCCCTCTTCTGTCTTTCCCCGGCTACATCCTTCCTTCCTCTCATCCACTCCTGTGGAGTGGCTACCGCGAACCACCAAATATCAAGACCACCCAAGAGAATCTGTCTCTCACACACACACACACACACACACACACACACACACACACACACTTTTGATGATCAGTTATTTGGGAACTGTACACCAAAGGCATTTTAAGTTATGCAACATCAACCATAAAAAAAACTACTTACATAAGAGTTCGAAAGGAGTATGCAAAAGTATTGGCACCCCATTCATTCTTTATTTTTGGTTGTTATTTAAAAAAAGAAAAACGTTTTGTTATTCAGACATCATGGTTCGAAAGAGGCATGGCATCTGTAATGGCCTATCTGTTTGTCTCATGTCCAGTGAAGGAGACGTGGTTTATCTTATGTTAAGTGAAGGAGACGTGGCCTCTGTGGATGTCAGGTCCAGTAAAGGAGGCGTGGCCTCTGTTTATGTCAGGTCCAGTATAGGAGGCGTGGCCTCTGTTTATGTCAGGTCCAGTAAAGGAGGCGTGGCCTCTGTTTATATCAGGTCCAGTAAAGGAGGCGTGGCCACTGTGGATGTCGGGTCCAGTGAAAGAGGCGTGGCCTCTGTTTATGTCAGGTCCAGTGAAGGAGGTGTGGCCTCTGTGGATGTCAGGTCCAGTGAAGAAGGCGTGGCCTCTGTTTATGTCAGGTCCAGTGAAGAAGGCGTGGCCTCTGTTTATGTCAGGTCCAGTAAAGGAGGCGTGACCACTGTGGATGTCAGGTCCAGTAAAGGAGGCGTGACCACTGTGGATGTCAGGTCCAGTAAAGGAGGCGTGACCACTGTGGATGTCAGGTCCAGTAAAGGAGGCGTGGCCTCTGTTTATGTCAGGTCCAGTAAAGGAGGCGTGACCACTGTGGATGTCAGGTCCAGTAAAGGAGGCGTGACCACTGTGGATGTCAGGTCCAGTAAAGGAGGCGTGGCCTCTGTTTATGTCAGGTCCAGTGAAGGAGGCGTGGCCTCTGTGGATGTCAGGCACCCTCATGTGGCCCTAGTCTTGGCTAAAAAGACTTTGCGTCTTTTTCTGTTAGAAAGAACCGTTGCAGTGAAGAAGGCGGGGCCTAACCTGATGCACCTCTCCCATTTTATTGTCACGTATTCATTTAAGTACAAATGCATGTTTTTTCCTTTATTTCCCCCCCTTATGCATGCACCATAATAAACACGTCTTAAAGTGATGTCAGCGTTATTCCCCTTTAGGTAGCACGTCCCATGGCATGGACTCACTTCCTGTCCAGATGGATAAAAGAGATACACGTCCTAAACACAAACAGAACTGTTTTCCAAATTAGTGCGCCTCTTGAGAGATGTGACAAGGCCAAGACATCCGTGTGTGTGTGTGTGTGTGTGTGTGTGCGTGCACACAAGTTTGGCTATATGTGACTTCTTTTACATCCTGTCATTACTGTCCAGTCAGCAGTCCTGAGCTCAGATCCTTCTCACGTTAATGCAGCTGTGTGTGTGTGCGTGCATGTGTGCATGCGAGACTGCGTGTGCGTGTGTGTGTGTGTGTGTTGGGTAAAATTACTTTGCACTCAGCATTCCGGGCAGCTCAAATGCCCCACATTCGTTGAAATTGAACCGATGATCAATACACACTGCCCTCTAAATGACCCTGTAAACACACACTCGTTCCACACTGTACACTCTCCACGAGCACACACACACACACACACAGCAGTTTGATGCTCATCTCTGGTATCTGCAGCACTTTATTATACAGATGTGTGTTTGCGAGAGAGAAATGTGGAAGTGAACTTCGGAGTCGGTCATAAATCGGGTTAGCGAGTGTTTACGTTACGCTTTCCTTATAAAGCGCTTTTTCCTTTTAAAGCGCCAAAGCTTTCTGCCGGTCTCGTGTTTATAAAATCCGGAAACGTTCCTCTCCTCCTCCTCCGGCTAATGGCAGGCTCCGGAAAAGAGGGATCTCTCCTTCTTCTTCTTCTTCTCTTCTCTCTCTCTTTTTTTTTTTAGGGTGGGTATTATTCTTTTGAGCGTGCAGCTTAGATCCAGCTGTTGAGGAGTGTAAATACAGGTGTGAGGGGAAAAGGTGCGCGCCATAATGAAAACGTTCCTGTCTCTTTCTCTCTCTCCCTTTTTTTTTTATCCCACACTTCGTCTTTTCTTGTCCTGCGCTTTTTTTCTTTTCTAACGTGGCGTAACTGCAGATTTGTCTTTGGCTTTTGGTTTTGAGGTGGCGAGAGTTTCTGCAAAGGTCAGAGATGCTGAATGTCAGATTTGACCTTTTTCAAGAGGTTGTCAATGCAACACACACTGTGTCCTATTATTTATAGAAATTCTTACATCACAATCACTCCCTCGTTTTTTTCTCATAGTTTCTAGGTCTTTCTTTCTGTTTTTCTATCTGTCTCTTCTACTTGCATGCTCTCTCTGTCTTCCTTTTTAATCCGTACATTCATGACTTCTTTTCCTTTTTCTCTTTCTTTCTTTTCCTGGCAGCGTTTTTTCTGTCTGTCTTTCTGTCTGTCGTTCTGTTTAATTCATACTCTCAAAATCTTTCTTTCTTACTTAATGCTTAGTCTTTCTTCCTCATGTTTGCATAATCTTTCTGTCTTTCTGTCTCTTTCTGTGTAATTCATATTCTCAGAAACCTTCTTTCTTTATTTTTGTTCAATTTATACTCTTATAATCTCTTTCTTTGTCTTCCTGGCTGTCTTTCAGTCTTGTTTTTCTATTTGTCTTTATGTCTCTTTCTTTCTGTTTAATTCATACCCTTAGAATCTCTCTACCTGTCTGTCTTTTTGTCCCCCCCCCCCCCCCCCCCCCCCTTCTTTCGGGCCTTTAGGTCTGTCTGTCTCTCTGTCTTTTTCCGTTTCTTTTTTTCTTGTATTTGCATACTCTTTTTGTCTTTTGCTGTCTTCCTGTCTTCCTTTTTAAGCTTTTTTTCTCTTTGGCTGTCTTTACGCATTTCCGTCTGTCTGTCTTTGTCTTTCTGTTTTAATTAATACTCTTAGTATCTGTCTATCTTTCTTTCTTTCTTTCTTTCTGTTTAACTCACACTCCTGAATATTTTTTGTCTGTCTTTTTCTGTCCTTCAGTCTTTCTTTCTTCTGTGTTTTTTGTATATTCTCTTATTCACTTACGTAACCTCAAATTTAGGACACTTAATAGCAATAATTATTTCCTCCCTAAGCCTGTTACCTGTGTGTGTGTGTGTGTGTGTGTGTGAGTGATGAACACACCAGGTGAGGACTTCTATATGAAGGCCCTTGTCCCCCCTCCAGCTCTATTTTTAAACCTGACTAATTGGATCCATGCCTCTAATGCCAACCATACATCTTTTTTTTCTTTTTTTTTTTCTCTCTCCCCCTCTTCTTCTCCCCTCCTCTCTCATTTCCTATCAGTATGAAAGAGTGCAGTGTTGGCCCTAATTTGGCCGAGTGGGATGTTTTGCAAATGTTCGTCTTTGCTTCTTGGAATTGAGGCCCGGTGTCCAGCGTCATTTAGGATGCAGCTGCACCTCAGCCATGCAGGAGAGAGAGAGAGAGAGAGAGAGAGATGAATAGAGGACAGGAATCCACATTTGGTTTACATTAGTGTGTGTATCTCTCTCTCTCTCTCTCTCCTCTCTCTGGCGCACACGCTACACGACTACAGCATCGGATGTTTTTCTTAACCAAATGAATAAAATGAGGAATGGCCCGAGGGAGTGGGGAAGTCTCTCTCTCTCTCTCTCTCTCTCTCTCTCTCTCTCTCTCTCTCTCTCTCTCTCTCTCTCTCTCTCTCTCACACACACACACACTTTTTCAGTACATTATCAGTGGTATAGCGGTCCAGTTAATGATATCATCAGCTGTTCTCGAAAGTCTGTTCTTCTCCAAAAGATAAGGTTCTTGTTTTCTCAGGGTTCTGAGTGTTGTGTGTAGACAGGCTCATGCATTCATACCCTTTTAAACCGTCAAATCCTAGGCACATTACACGCTGTTATTTTTCCTACACAGAGGTTTCATTTAAACTCTGCCTGTAATAAAGCACTATTAATCAGGGTGCTTTGTGAGTGTCCTTGTTTTCTGGGTTTGGGAGTTTTCTCAGTGTTTTATATTCGTGCTCCTAAAGCTCTGTTTTTGTTGAATGATGCCGTTAATATCCCACTAGGAAATCTAGGCAGTCAGGGGAACCTCAGCGGTTATAAGACATTGGACTCCTGATCAGAGGGTCCCAGGTTCAATCTGTTGGGCTCTTGAGCATGGGACTTAACCTTCAACCGCTTGGATGTATAATGCGATAAAATGTAGGTCGCTCTGGATAATTTACATCTGCCAAATGTCGTAAACGTGGGTAGTCTGAGGTTAGTCAAGTAATGATGTTAGGGCACTTTTACTTCAGGGGTCGTTTAGGGATCGTTTCCGAGATTATTTGAGCCAATGAATTTTGATCAGTAAGAAACTATGATTGTGAATCAAATGTGGAGGAATTATACCTGAGGACGGAAGTCAATCGCGGTTTAGATAGCGTTCTCTGATTTCATCCTCTTACCTCCACGGAAATATTGGAGAAAGTAGGAAGGCGCGAGAGAGCATTCTTTCTTTTAGAAATATCAATTACATTAGGGATAACGGTAACAAAAGTAACTTGCTTCTCCTTTTCTTCTGTTGTGGCTGACGGATCGAATAGGTGCATACTGCCACCTGCTGTATTGGAGGGCGTAAATACACAAGTGTGCCCGAGAACGGAGCACAAAGAGCAGTGTGAACACTGGCCAGTGAGGGGGAGTTGGAGGGGGGAGCAGTCGTTCTTGTGCATGGTACGAATCAGTCGGTCCTAAGGCGACCTTAGATGTGGGAATTAGGTTTGAGCTCTTTACGCATGAGTAATCTCTGGGTGTGGTGTCGCATTGGGGGCCAGGGGTAGCTCAGTGGTTAAGGCATTGGACTACGGTTCGAAAGATCCCAGGTTCAAACCCCACAACCACCAAGTTGACAGTGTTGGGCCCTTGAGCAAGGCCCTTAACCCTCAATGGTCAGATGTGTAATGAGATAAAAATGTAAGTCACTCTGGATAAGAGCGTCTGCCAAATGCCTAAATGTAAATGTAGCATTTGGATGCCTCAACACCGGGTCTTATGATACTGTATTTAGTGTTTTGTATTGACTTTTCTGGTGTTTAGTAGCCACTTGGTGGCTTAGGTTTCTTGGTTTTCAGAGCTGGTAATCATCTTTGGTTGATTTGATGGCCCCTACAGACTGGTGTTCCCTGTGGTTTAAACCTGAGCTTTTTGGTTTATAAAAAGTGTCTTGCTTCATTACGGTGGTAAGTTACCTCAGTGGTACAATACTAGGAGTCCAAGGGCAAAATTGGCTCTTCTTTCAGGATGGGACTTCCCTATGAAGTTGCATTTGAGGAAGCATGTGAAAGTTTTTACCCAGTCTGGTTGGTAGTTGTCGTTTGATAGGTGGGAATCGGCTGTGACAAAATTATAAGGAAAATATGGTGGAAATAAATTTGACTGAGGAGGTTGTTGTTTGGGCCGGTTTGTTTTGGAGTCGGTTTGTTTTGGTGGGGGTTTTTTTCCATCCAGAGGAAAAACGTGTTCTGTGGGATTTGGGTCTTTTGAAGTCGCGGGAAGGGTGGGTTAAGTAGTTTTGTTTGTTCATTATGCTTGCGATTTATGGTGGTTTGTGGGAGTTAAAATTTTTATGCTGGGAGTTGATCATGATTTTGGTCTGTTTTGGAGGCTTTGCCTCATTTAAGACTGGGGTTCTGGGTTTTTGATGTCTGGGGTTTTCTCAGTGTTTTAAATGTGTTTGAAGTTATAAAAGGGGTCTGGGTTCCATGCTTTATTTGCATGTATTAGGGGGTTACTATCTCTGGGTGTTTATAAATGCTTTATGGTTTTTGACCTGTTACCCCTGGAGTTCGGTTTTTGTGGACTTCCTTTTTTATTAGTGTTCGACTTTTTTTATGGGTTTTAAACAGGAATGGGAGTCACCAGGGGGCCACCGGTTACACTATTATCACGATACCCAGGTGCGATTCCCTAAACATCACGCTTTTATAAAAATTCTAATATATATATATATATATATATATATATATATATATATATATATATATAATCAGGTTGTGATCCAATTCTAAATAAACTTTAGAAATAATTTGTTCCTACCACACAGAATGCTGTGCTGCCTGCCAAAGTGTGAATAGTTTAGAGAGCACCACCTGTAGGATTATAGAGGAACTGCAACATCTTAGCACATCAAAAGCAAACATACAGGAAAAAAAATGTAGATTTTAAATTCAATGTGGCAATACATAAGTAAATTAGTTCACTAAACCTAAATCTGATTTGTGTTCTTTTCCGATATGGGCTTAGCCGTGGTTTAAGGCTGTTATTCGGGAGTCTTGGTGCAGTGTTTAATCACGGTGTTTTGGTTATGGTTATAAAGTGCTTGTGTGTGTGTTTGTGTGTAAGGGAAGTGTTTCCTAAACAACTTGTGCCTGACTTGTTGTTGCTCTCATTTCAGTTCAAGCTTGTCACACACACACACACACACACACACACACACACACACACACACACACACACACACTAACTCGGGTCCTGTCGGGTCACTGTGTTTGTGCAAAGAGAGAAAGAAAATGTGAATTAGTGAACAGAGAGACAGACGGAGGGGGAAAAAAGAGCACGTAGGAGAGAGAGGCTAAGTGTCCCTCAGGGTTCCTCTCCAGAACAAACTGACCTTCTTGGCTCGGACCGCGAGTGTCTGTGCTTCAGGAATCTGTGTTTTATGTAAACAGGATGTAATACTGTCTAATCATAAATCCTCCTGCAATTCCAGCCAGCAGTGCGAAAGGAAGCCTTGCGGCTGTTTGTGTGTGTGTGTGTGTGTGTGTGAGAGGTGGAAAAAAAAAAAACTCCTCGTTAGAAGACAAGTGTTGTCCTTATAGGGCCGTACATGCAGGTTAACAGCAATAAAGCTTTATTATCGTCTCTAGCGTAACGTCTTCCTGTAACGTTTGACTTTATGTCCTGGACTTTTTCCATCTTTGCGTCCTATAGCAGTGTAGGTTTCGCGGTACTGCGAATTACTGCAGCTTTTAAAGTGGTGATTTCTGTCCTCATCTTTCTTTTCCTTTCCTCTCTTCCTTGTCGGGTTTCCCGCCAATTTATTTTAAATCTGTGCAAAAGGAAATAGCGCATCTGAGGCTTGAAAGAGTATGGAAACAGTGTTTGGTTTCATTGATGAGTGTGTTAACGTGTGTGTGTGTGTGTGTGTGTGTGTGTGCGCGTTTGTTTTTGCACTTGTCTCAGTTTTTCTTTACTTCTTTCTTGCCCGTCTCTTAAACATGCACTCTTTTCACCTCGGGCTCGATGAAAGGAGCATATGTGTGTGAGCAGGAGGAAAGGTGTTGATGGATTAGCCTGAATAGAGCGGATTATAGCAAGTGTTTGGGGAATGTGCATGCGAAAAAGAGATGCGTTTGTGTACGGCTGGCCTGCGGTGAAAGGAGACATGGATGGATGGATGGATTTATTTGTTTAGTCACACATATGGCATTTCAATAGTACAGCAAAGGGAAATATGGCTAATTTCATTTTCAAATTGTGTGTGTGCGTGTGCATGCGCGCGCGTGTGTGTGTGTGCGTGCATGTATGTTATGTTTTTTTTTTTTCCTTTACAGGGCTCCATGCATTGAGAAGAGTGCTCTCCTCCACTCCAGGCATTTCTGACAACGACCTGATGGACAGAGTGAAGGTCACGACCTCTGACTTCCGCCTGGCCATGACTCAAGTCAAACCCAGCGCCAT
Organism: Clarias gariepinus; assembly: GCF_024256425.1. Taxonomy (NCBI): domain Eukaryota; kingdom Metazoa; phylum Chordata; class Actinopteri; order Siluriformes; family Clariidae; genus Clarias; species Clarias gariepinus. The sequence goes on along the minus strand of NC_071115.1, from coordinate 24,934,622 downwards.
GAGAGAGGTGGCCATCGATGTGCCGAAGGTGAGAGGGAGGGATGAACGGACGAATGAATGAACTGATTGAGTGGATAAATATCTGAATGAATGAAGGAATAAGTAAATCAGTGAAATAACCATAAAGAAATGTATGTTAATGGGTGAAAAGCACTAATGAACACGAGTGTATAAGTGAGACAGAATGGTCGGCATAGTGAATAGTGTGATATAAAGATTGTGAGAACATACAAATGAACGTAATGAGTGCAAAAACAAAAAAATTATGAATAAATTGGGTAAACCAATGAATAGATAAGTAAATACACAAACAATCAGTGAAAATAGACTGAATGAATGAATGAGTGAATGTGGTAAGGCAAGAGGGGGAACAACAGGACGAGTGAACGATACAGAATAAATGAATGTATAAGCAGATTGTAAAAGAATGACTGAGTCCATTCTTGACTATATAATATAAGAGAGAAGTGAATGAGTGAATGTACAAATGAACGAGTGGACCAAAGCATTGACCGGAGATTGAAAAAGTGAATGAATAAATGAACTTAAAAAAGTGAATATGTTAAAGTACAAAGAACCAAGCAACTTTTTAAAGAATGAAGTTTAAACAGTGAAATATGTGAATGAGTGAAGATATAAATGAACGAGTGAAATTAGTAAATATGTGAATGATGAAGTGACGGAGTGACTTTATATTTATTTAAAAAAGGTCATTTACAAATGACTAGATTACGAGTGCGCATATGGTATGAGCCCAGGAATGGGTGAGTAAGGAGTGTGAATTAGTGAGCGGGTGAACGTATGACAAAACATGTTTTTCCCCTAATTTTTTTTTTTTTTTTTTTACATTTAAGTACATTTGTGAAGGACAAGCCATGAACGAATCTATTAAAGTGTGCAAAAGTAAATGGATGAAAGCACAAAGAAGCAAGCACATTTTTTTATGCATATGTTGACTCACTCATTCATAAGTAAAATAAAATGGGGTGCAGTAAATGAGTAATTATGGGAATAAAGAACTGAAGGAGTGAATGTGAGCACAGAATGAAGAAGTCAAATTACAAATGGTCAAGCACACATACAGGACAGTACGAACCCAGGACTGAGTGAATGAGTGGACGTATGAATGCACAATGTGAATGAGTGAATTAGTGCAGTGGGTGAATGTACTAAAAAACAAGGGTTTCTTAACATTTTGAGTAAATAAATGAATTGACCCTTAACGGAGTATCCATAAATTATTTAAGTAATACAAGGAAACAAGTGAAGGTTTGATTCACTGAGTGAGTGAGTAAATGATTAAATGAATGAAAGGGATGAACATATGAACATGAGTTAACATGTCTAAGGAAGTGAAAGTGGGCGTGGGTTTTTTTGTGTGTGAAGGGATTAATAAAAAAAAAAAAATTACAAACATTCAGTATGGGCACCATGCGAGTGAATGAATGAATGCATAATTAAAATTATATTCTATAAACAGTGAAAAGAATCAAATGAACAAGTAAAATTAATGAGTGAATGAGTAAACATGTATAAGGATTGAGTGTAGAGTATGAACAAGAATTTAAGTTAGAGATTAATAAGCAGGCATTGAGTGTGAATGAAGGTAAAATGAATGAGTGAACGTATGAATGTGCAGGTGATGATTGTGAATGAGTGAACACAGCATGAGTGGACATTTGAATGCTAAACATGAATAAAAGAATGAAAGGATCGGGTGAACTTGTGAATGAGTGAAAGAACGTCTGACAGAATAAGTAAGGGAACAAAATCAACGTGCACATGAATGGATGAACAAGGAAACGTGAAAGGAGGTGTGTAAATGAATGAGGGAACACGTACAATGCAATGTTAGGTGCGTGTTGAACAAGTGAACGATTTAATCAGTGAATGAGTGAATTGATAAAGGTACAAGCAAGGACACGATGTTGAGAGAGGAAAAGAAAAATGAATGAGATGAACCAATTAATGATTTAGTAAATGAGTAAACACATGAATGAAGGAAAGGATGAACAGATCATTGAGCTGACAAGCCAAATGAATAATCAGGGGAAAATCTGAATGAATGAATGAATGAATGAATGTACAGTTGAAGAAAACACATGCACACACACACAAACACACACCAGGCCCTTGTTTGCTAAATAGAGACTGAAAGAAGCAATGTTTTTCAGGGGCGATTTTATGTGTACAACACACAAGCATCCTGCCCTGTGTGTGTGTGTGTGTGGGTGTGTGTGTAACCATACAGGAAGAGGCTCTCGCATCATCCTGCCACTAATTGGAATCAGGTTGTCGTGGCGATGTGTCGCCCGGAGTGGTGCAGCTTTGCTTCCTGCTTTGGACTGAGATCAGCATAACTCATGCAAACAAACAGAAGAGAGGGAGAGAGGGTGAGGGAGAGGAGGGGATGACAGGCATTAGATGGAAGGATAACAAAATAGGAGTGTGTGAGAGAGAGAGAGGCAGGAAAATTAGCAGAGAGGAGAAAGCATAAAATAAGGAAAGATCGAGAAAGATGAAATGAACGGTGATCAAGGATGAGGAAGGAGCTTTAAAAGAATGTAAATAGAAGGAAGAAGTGCATAAATGCATGAATAAACAGGGGAGAGAGAGAGAATGGTGAGGATAGGAAGTGAAATAAGGGAATGAAAGGGACTGCAAAGGAGAGAGAGAGAGAGAGAGGAAGGAAGGAAGGATGGAGAGAGCAAGGTTGATGGGTTCCAGCAGTGCTGATCAGATCCAGATGAGCTTCGACATTCATTTCTCATCTTTATATAAGAAACTTCCTCTGTATGTGTGTGTGTGTGTGTGTGTGTGAGAGAGAGAGAGAGAGAGACCAAGCATGTGTGCTAGCATAAGTGTATATGTAACGGTCTTTCAGTTTGGTCCTGAAGGATCCCCAGCAATTCTGCTTGTGTGTGTGTGTGTGTGTGTGTGTGTGTGTGTAATTTAAATGATGTTTCCTGAATGTAGTCTATAAGCCAAGACATGTTTATGCTTCTTTACTTTTTAAAAAATGGAAATTTCTATCCTCAGGACAATGTGATTTAAATACCTGTCCGACTTGATTTACGTACCTGTGAGGTGGCCTAGGAATCCCATCAGACGTCTCCGCAGCTGAACTCGGAAAGACGTTAAAAAAAGGAAAAAAAAATGGGGTCGGCACCAGTAATGGAGCGATGGACAATTCAAATTTAAGAAATCACAAATACGGGCCTGTCTGTCATATTAGTAGGAACACCTGTACAGCCGTAATCAGCCAGTTATGTGTCACAAGCAGGATGTGTACAGCATGAGGATGCATATAAAAAAAAAAAATGACATAAAATTGTTGCTTTTGGCTTTTCGTCGTGAGCAGAACACATTCCTTGTGAAATCTCGGGGTGGATGTCCTGCTACTAGGACATAGAGCTGCGGAGAAAAATCGATTTACTCGTGAATCCCAATACTTTTGAGCGATTGATGTACTGTATTGCTTCTTGCTTATCAATTGAAATTATTTTCATACTTATAATACAAAACCGGTGGAATGGCCAAGAAATGAGAATTGGCTGGTTTTCCGTTTGACTGATAATTGGCCTTAGATATAACAATTCTGTACCGAGAACAGAAGCTTCCCACCTGGCGGAACAGACAAGCAATTACATATCGTTACATTGTCAAAAACTGTGCGCGTTAAAAGCCTTTGATCTGTTTTTTTCTTTAAACTCTATCAGCGAATTAGTTGTAAACCCACTCATTGCACACAGTTTTGAAATGTTGAACAGCCCGCGTGCTCACTGTCGAGCAGAGACATTTGAGAAGGTGAATCGTAGCTGTTTCTTTATAATCCTACAAGTGGCGCACTCTGAACTATTTACACGTTTTTATGGTCTGAGTGAATTATTTGCCAAATTATTTACCAACTACACTTATTTAAAGGTTTAAAAAATTTTCCAAAATTGAGAACATTTTTATATTGATCAGGATATTTATAAAACCATGAATTGCAATTTTTTTGATCAAATCGTGATATCATATCAGGAAGTGACAAGTGGTTTTCATCTTTACTAAGACAGTCCAACAGTCCTTAACAGCGATGGAGAACATGAGCTCAGTGTACTTTCCTAGCAGGGTTGGCACTTCTACAGTACGTTAAGTGCCTTGTTACCTGTTGACATTGAAGTTTGGCTCAGCAGACTCTGTCTACAAGTCCCTCAATGTTCAAAACTGCTATTTGTTATTTTGAGGAAATAGGCATGGTTCCCTTCTCCCCCACCTTCAAAAATTATGATGTGTTAATACATTTAAAATGGACAAAGAATAGGAAGGAGTTTTACATGTGACTTTTAAACATAGAACTTAAAAAGGGAACGTTTACTGCTTACCTGGCAGTGAAATTTGAGTGGAAAAATAGAGTGATTTTCTGCTTTCATAGCAAAGCTGTGTGTGTGTGTGTGTAGGTGTGTTGGAGTGATGTAGGGGGAATGGACGACGTGAAGCTAAAGCTGAAGCAGGCCGTCGAGTGGCCGCTGAAGCATGCTGAGGCGTTTTCTCGGCTCGGCGTGACGCCCCCTAAAGGTGTGCTGCTGTACGGACCGCCAGGCTGCTCCAAGACCATGATCGCCAAAGCGCTCGCGAACGAGAGCAAACTCAACTTCATCGCCATCAAGGTAAAGACCTTCCCGAAGGTCACGCCTGCTTTCGAGTCACTGTGGAATGTTTGAGAAGGCCCCACCTCCTTTACTCAGTTTGACAGACAGTTCATGACAGACACGACATCATCCTGACTGTGAGTGACCGGGACACATGCCACAACTTTACTAAGACTGACGGTGACAGAGGCCACGTCTCTTTTTCTAAGACAGAAAGCTTAAGGGCCACGCCTCCTTCACTGGGTCTGAGAGACAGTTCAGAGGCCACGCCTCCTTCACTGGGTCTGAGAGACAGTTTAGAGGCCACGCCTCCTTCCCTGGGACTGAGAGACAGTTTAGAGGCCACGCCTCCTTCACTGGGTCTGAGAGACCGTTCAGAGGCCACGCCTCCTTCACTGGGTCTGAGAGACCGTTCAGAGGCCACGCCTCCTTCACTGGGTCTGAGAGACCGTTCAGAGGCCACGCCTCCTTTACTGGGTCTGAGAGACAGTTTAGAGGCCACGCCTCCTTCACTGGGTCTGAGAGACCTTTCAGAAGCCACGCCTCCTTCACTGGGTCTGAGAGACCTTTCAGAGGCCACGCCTTCTTCACTGGGTCTGAGAGACAGTTCGGAGGCCACGCCTCCTTCACTGGGTCTGAGAGACAGTTCAGAGGCCACGACTCCTTTCTTAGGACAGGTGGACAGTTTAGATTCCACACTACCTTTCCTGGGACTGACGGACACTTTAGATTCCGCACCCCCTTTCACTGGGACTGACGGAATTTCCAGAGGCCACGCCTCCTTCACTGGGGCTAACAGGCCGTTCACTAAAGCTATGCCTGATTTCACGATAGCCGCAAAGGCCACGCCCCCCCCACGGATGTCCTTTAAACATATACAGGTTTGTCCCACATTGATGTTTTAAACACCACAGAGCGGGACATTTCTGAGAATTTGAGACCCTGAGGAGTGAGCGTGGTGAGATTTTAAGACGCAGCGAGAGAGAGATGGACAGATTGTCTTTCTCTGTCTTTCATCCTTTGGGTCTCTCCTTCCTTCCTGATACAATCGACAGCGGTTCAGTCGCCCTCCTCTGACCCTCATGACCTTGTGTTTGTCCTTCTCATTCATCACACTCACTCACACACGCACATGCACAGCCGATACTTCCGATGGCCTCCCACAGCGCTGTCAGGGCCTGAGTGAAGAAGATTGATCAGCAATCTGTGTGTGTGTGTGAGCGAGAGAGGGAGAGGGAGAGAGAGAGGGAGAGAGTCAGCCTGGTTCACTGTGTATGATGAAAGAGCTCCAAGGTGAACGGTAGCAAACAGGAAATGAGCCGGTGTGTGTATTTAGCCTGGCGTCTCCCATGTCGTGTATACAGTGGTGGTGTGGTGATGAAAACCCTTGGAAAATGTTAGACTCTTCGAAACGGTACAGAAATATCTTGTCGCAGAAAACATCACCGTATCATCAGTTATAAGTGGTCTGAGGTAGGAAAACGTCCAGGTGTCACCCGGGTATAAAAGTAACCTAGTGAGGGTGTTCAGGTCCATCCTGGCGTCTGTGCCTGGTTGACACTTTTGAGTGAAGTCATCCAGTCAGTCGTCACAAGACGATTTCACAGAAACAGGATATTTTCACATTCCCTTTTGACCGCTTCCAGTCAGGGTGTGTAGTAAATAAACACTAAACCAGGTAAGTGCTTAATGGCGAGGGCTTAAGTGCTTAAAGCTGAGGGGACGCTGGAGACCGAAAGTCAGCAGTCTAAGTGTGTGTGTGTGTCAGTATGTCTCCTGTCTGTCTCTCTGTCTGTCTAAGTAAAGTGTCTTGTCTGTGTGTGCTCCAAGATGTGAGACAGAGTAGACTGCTTGACATGGGAGTTGAGACTGTGTGTGTGTGTGTGTGTGTGTGTGTGTGCGTGCATATGTTTGTGTGTGTGGAGACTGTGTGTCTCTATCTGAAGTATGTGAGGTGAAGTGTGTTGAAAAGCAGGACAGCAGGACAGGAAATGAGTAGGGGGAAAAAGACAGCAGACAAGGACATTAAAAGGCAGACATGATGTCTCTATCACAATCTGTCATTCTTTTTCTACCTTTTTCGCACAAAAACATGCACTCACACACACACTCTCACATATTGTTCATAGTATTTTTTTCCCTTATGTTTGTGTTTCAGGGTCCCGAGTTACTAAGCAAATATGTCGGCGAGTCGGAGAGAGCTGTCAGGGAGGTCAGTGTATTTGTGTGTGTGTGTGTGTTTGTGTGTGTGTTTGTGAGCGAGTGTTTTGTTTAACGCTGTTTAATCCGGTTTATGTTTTTGATGTCTAGGTTTTCCGGAAAGCGCGGGCCGTGTCTCCGTCCATCGTCTTCTTTGACGAGATCGACGCCCTGGCTGTGGAACGGAGCAGGTGCTGTACGCGTTCACACTCTATAGGCGTAAATGTACACCGGATTTTAAACTGGTTTCCGAAATAACTTTTGACACATCGCAAAACTGGTTTTATAAATAATGGTCAATCAATTGTAAATTCTTATACTGTACCTTGCAAAACAAACTAGGTCCACATAAATCCAGGGTAATTAAAGTGTTTAAAAATGGTTGAAGATATTAAGTTTCAAGTTTCAAGTTTTTATTGTCATGTTTCCCCCTGTACACTGAAATTCTTACTTTGCTGCACATAATGAATGCCGCTAAAAAACTAGAAAATAAGCATAAAAATAGGATAAAAATAGTAATAAGTTAATATGGATATACAAAAAAATAGGTACACATACTGTACATACTGTACATACTGTAGAATTAAGCCAGAGTATGAAAATTATGCAAAAGTATGAAATGATTGTCTATTTTTACGGTGTTAATATTTTGATAAAGTGTGCAAATTACGCAAGTTAGCAAAGTTGTAGAAACTTTCTCCGATATCAATTATACATAACGAATCACTTGCCCACAATTTTCTCCATATCAAATTCCTGTAGAAAAAACAAGGTAAAATGTTCCGCACACTCATCTCCTATAACAAAATATAGACTGTTTTAGCAAAAACAAACGAGATTCAAACGGGAACCTTTTTTGCTAACAAACCAATTCATGATACAAATTAATTCTAAGTATGAGTCGAAAACAATCTGCACTCTGCCTGTAGAATGAAAAATTTTAGAAAAGAAAATTGCATAATTTCTCAACATAATTTTCATGCTTTTCAAAGCACTTTGTCTATCCGTCTTCAAGCTTTCGTATTCCCGCATTAAAAACTGGTTTAGGCTGAGCTGTGAGCCACCAATGCACCGCTGTCCTCATTTTTTCATTAAAAGTGAGTCTTCATCCTCGTAGGACAGCTTTCAGGGGACCAAACAGGTAAAAGTCTGATGGTGCAAGATCGGGACAGTAGGTGACCGTGTAATGCTTTAACCTCTAAGATAAAGTTTTTCGTGTTGACAGTGTGGGCAGAAATGTGCGGATGTGCATCGTCATGCAAGATCTCAACGCCCTTGGATAGCAGTTCTGAGTTTAATCAAAAGTTTAGACTTCAGCTTTTCAATAAGCCTCTCAGTGTAATGAACACTGGTGATTGTTGAACCTTTTTCCCTGATAATGTTCCAATTCCTTGAGAATCCCAGAAAACTGTATTTTCCAACTGGTGGTTGACCCTTCTTCTTCGTCGCCGATAGAGGATGTTTCCGTTGCATACTCTGACGTTTTCTCTAATGTTCGTAGTCATGAAACCATGTCTCATGATTGTCTTCAAGAAACGTTTACCTTCATTGGAAGTTTGTTTGCAGAAATCCAAATGCTTCAGTTTATGCTTTTCCGTGAGTTGATTCAGCACCGGGTACACCATCAGACCACAAAGAATTAATCATTGCCCTCTGCTTTCCTTTCATGCAAATCACAAGTGCGGTGTCCATTTTCGCTCACATCACAGTTTCAAATGCCTGCAAAAAAAGCAGTGACTTTGGAGACCGTAGCCTTGAACGGAAAGTGTTGGAAAGATAAGACAAGACAACAGAAGCTTTAATATGATTAATAGTGAGGATAATTATTATTAATTGTATTCATCATGTATAAACATTTTAATATAACAACATAATCTGATTTTAGTTTTTTTTTTTAAACGTACAAAAGACTTATATAATATAAACCAGTTTCAGGGATAACCTCCATGCGACAGTGTTTGCTGGAAAAGAAATCTAGTTATGTTAATAAAGAAAAAAAAATCTATTCCAACAGTCAGTTTTCGATGCAAAGGAAAATAAACCCACATATAAACTGCTTATATCCAGAGTTACATCTACATTGATCCTGTCCCCGTTGACCCCAACACCCTGCGTTTTCTAGCCCTGTTTGCTTGCCGCTTCCCTTATATGGTCACAACTCCTTCGGTTCCCTGTCTGATTGTTTCCACCTGTTGTTTGTTCCTCATGTTTAGTTTGTGTATACATGCCCTTGGTGTTTTTTCTTGTGGGGTTGCGATGTCTTGTGTGTTCATATGAATTTTAAAGATGTGGTTTATTTCTGGTCTCTTGTGTTTATCTTCCTCTGGTGTTGACCCTGGTCTGTGTGTCTGGCTTGTGATTACAGGTTGTCCTTCTGTGTTTTTACAAAGCGCTGCTTTGACCCCTGCTTGGTGTACCGACAATGATTACTACAATCAGCCAGATAAACCCTTTTAATATACACTTAAAGCCTAAAAAAATATCAAAACTATAACTAAACTTGCATACAATAGACCAGTTTTAAATATATGAGGGGCGTTTAAGTCAACCCGGGACTTTTGTGATAAAACAAGTTGACCTTTGCACATGATTTCAAGCACAGGACGGTGATAAGACTCATAGCCGCAATGAAATATTTGAATGGTGCAAATGTTGAAAAAAAGGCTGTTTGGTCTGTAAATGACGAACCCGGCGTGAGGTGGCTCGGAGCCCAATGCAGTCGTTCACGTGAACGTTCAGCAAGTGGAACGTCTGATCTTTGAGAATCAACTTGTATCTTGTTGCAGGCTTGCAGAAGAGACGCATCTGTCTCCTGACCTCGCTCCAAGCCATTTCCACATATTTGCGCCAATAAAGGAGTTCCTGGGAGGCCAGGGGTTCAGATGTGAAGTAGTGATGGGTCATTCATGAACGATTCGTTCTTTTTGAACGAATCGTTAACATACCTCAGATAAACAAGTCTCGGAGAGTGATTCGTTCATTTTCTACTGGGCGCGCATGCACAAAGCTTCGCAAAACCTCCTTATGTTATATACAGGAAACAGAATTAAACGATTCTCAGCAATGAGTCTTCAAGTCTCGAGTCATTCGTTCCTTTGTCACGTGACTCCCATAGACGCTATGCAGTGCAATAGATTGAAAAGAACGAACGTCTCAGATTGGAAGACATGATGGTGAGCTACTCATTCTGTTTATTATAATGTGTCCTTAGTTGTATTGTAATATTTTCATAATGTGAACTATGGCCAAAATTTGTGTATGTAGACGTATTGGGGGGGGGTATTTTTATCAATAATAATAATAATTTTAATTTATTTCTGATCAAAAGAATGAAGTAAACGAAATGACTCAAAAAAAGATTTGTTCATTTTGATGAACAAGATTCAAAGAACCGAGTCACTAAAATGATTCGAACTTCCCATCACTAATGTGAAGTGGTCATAAGTTTTCTGTTTTATCCAGAACTGGAATTGTTTAAGCTTTAAACTTTACATAATAAATTAGTTTTACGTAAAAAATCATATAGAAAATTCATAAATTCATTATAAATTTATAACTCATTGTATGTAAACTTTTTAGAAACCAGTTTCAAATAATTACTTTCAATATTTTAGCCAAATTAACACAGATATGCACAGGTATACCATATATAGGGAAAAAATAGTTTCAGATTTAACCTTCAGATCTAAATGAATTATTTTGCACAGTTAACCAGTTCTATTTTAAAATGTTTTTTTCCCAATAAACTTGTTTCAAACACTCATTACACACAGTTTCAGGTTTCAGGTATAAAATTGTTATGCACTGTAAATTAGTTTCCGTTCATGATGTACATTTGTATACAATAAATCAGTTTCAGATATAAACCCGTTATATTTTTACGGTAAACTAGTTTATGGTAAACTGTTTAATAGGCATTACACAATAATCCATTTCTTGTACATGAAAGACCAAAGACCAATCTAAACGCTTCACGTTAGACGCGATGAAACCATTTCACAAGTCTTGAATCTAAACTTGTAATAAACAATAAACTACTTTCTGATTCAATGTCATGTTTAAAATTATCATAAACCATTTTTAAACATAAACTTGTTTTATATATATGTAATATATAAGAAATATATATATATAAGAACCACTTTGAGGTAAACAAAAAAAAATTATACACAGTGAACCAGTTAAAAAAGCAGTTTTACATCTAAACTTGCATCAAATTTACATCTAAATTAAACACTGTGACCCAGTTTCAGATATAAACTTGTTATACTCAATAAACCTTTTATTTAAAAACTTTTTATAAAAAAAACCCGTTTCAGATATAAACTTTTTATGCAAAATAAACCAGTTTTTTATTTAAACTTGTTATATACAGTGAACCAGTTTTAGGTCTAAACTTCTTATACACAAATAAATTAGTTTCAGATATAGATTTGTTAAAACTGTTATAATACATCAGTTTTAGATCTAAACTTTCTATAAACAAATAAATCCGTTTTAGATCTAAACTTCTTATGCATAAATCCATTTCAGATATAAACGTTTTATGCACAATAAACCTGTTTTAGATCTAAACTTCTTGTACACAAATAAATCAGATTCAAATATAATCTTGGTATGAAACCAGTTTCTGATCCAAACTTGTTTACAATAAACCAGTTTCAGATCTATACTCTTTATAAACAACAAACCAGCCTTAAAACATCTTGCTGTAGTTATACATACCAAATAACCCCCTTTAATAAAATCACAAATAAAATTATATAACTCACAAGAAAGCAATGGAATAAAATGTAAACCACCTGTTTACAATAAACCACTCGAATTCAGATTTTTTTTTAATTTACTGTATTGTGGATTCAGATTAAAACAATAATATTAATTGAAGGCTTGATTTAAAACATACAACATTCTTACAATATAAAGATTTATATATATTTTTTACACACCCACACACACACACACACACACATACACATACACATACACACACATTCACACAGGTCAGGAAGTATGCCCCATTCCACTCTCTTCCATCTGTCTCCACGGAAACAAAGACATGCTTGTGTGTCTACGTGTCTCTAGTGCACAGATGTTCCTGTGTGTGTGTGTGTGTGTGTGTGTGTGTATGCGCATAAGACAGAGAAAGTAGTTTTTAATTTTTAGTGCACACTGAGGATTCTCTCGTCCGTTTTTATGCCACAGTATCCATCTTGTCCAACATCATTTAATTATTTAGACATTTTGATCCTGATACAGTGTTACTTTTAAAGTCTGCTTCATTCTGGTGCAGAATTATATCTTTATTTGCATCATCACTTTACAATCCTGTTGTGATTGACAAAACCAGGACATCCTACTGGAAGATGCATTATAGTGCTCACTATTGTTACATAGTCTGGTACGGAACAGATAATAATCCAAGGCGCTTGATTTCAAATGTACTTAATTCTGGTGTACTTGTATTTATAAATTTTTTTCTTCCCAGTATGTCAGGGTTCTTGTTTTCAAGTGTACTTCATTCAGTTTGGACCCTAGGTATCTGTATTAGGGCGTATACTGTATGCATAATATATACTGTATATGAGAGAGAGTGTGTGTGTGTGTGCGTGTGTGTGTGCTTTTGGTTCCTGTCAGCACTCTGGTCTTGTAGCCACTTTATTAATTAAAGCAAAGACTGGGCCAGGACTAATAAACACACACTTTATAGCCTTACTTGACTCGACTTGACTTGGTTTGCTGAGTCAGCCTTCATTTTGTGAATTGAATCAGATTAAGGGATTGATGCATTTGTCTATATTTGGGGCTTACACACACACACACACACACACACACACACACCCACCGTTCTTAATGCTTTGTACATTTCTGATAAAAGGATTTCACATCCTTGTCTTCAGGGATTTATGCATGCCTACGTGTTGCTCTTATAGACACTTGCTGAAATGTGTCTTAATTCTCTTATACAAACTTTTGAGTTATGAGAGTAAAAACTCCCTGTACTTTATTTCTCTATATAATCTCCTGCTACACTAATGCACTTATCCCAGCGCTTCACTAGTGCTTGAATACGATCAAGGTAAAAAGTTTTCTCAGTACGCCACAGCCATGATGGGACTGCCTGCTTCACATAAGAACCACTGGCCTCCCGGGAACTCCTTTAATGTAGAAATGACTTTGAGCGAGTTTAGGACTGTATGGTGGATGGGACAGAAACTACCAGCTGAGTTCCTGTAATGTGCAAGTAGTGCTGGTGAATGATTGCGTGTACAGTTTCCACAGACAGATGTGTCTCCTCCCGCAAGCTGCCAAGAAGCTATCCGTCGGTTTTTAAGGATCAGGTGTTCCACTTGCAGAATTTCCACAGGAATGACTGCAGAAGGCTCCGGACCACCTCACGCCGGGATTATCATTCACGACCAGCCATCTTTGAAATGTTTGCACAGTTCTAATGTTTTATTGCACCTAAGAGTCTCATCTCCGTACTGAGTCTTTTGTAGTCTTTTGTATTCTCAAATGAATTCACATTTTATCACAAATCCCGATTTGACTTGAACGTCCCTTTGTATTATCCAACAATCTTTTTAATTTCTTTATATATGAAAATATGTTCATGGCTTTAATAAAGGACGCGTCATTTCTAAATAAAAAGATAGTCCCCATTATAGCAATTATAAACAGTTGATCCCAGGCCAGTCTCTAATTTATTTTTATGTATTTATTTATTTTACAAAAGGTTCACAGTTTACCTTTTAAACTTTATATCTGACAGTAGAGACTGCTTCCAAAAATCTCACCCTATTAATAGTCACATATTTTAACATTGTCTTCTTTTGTCCTGTTGCAGCTCGTCTCGATCGAGTGGCGTGGCCGACCGCGTCCTGGCGCAGCTGCTGACGGAGATGGACGGGATCGAGCAACTCAAGGACGTCACTGTTCTCGCCGCCACCAACAGACCGGACATGATCGACAAGGTAGGCTCTGCACTCCTGCACTTCGGACGCTACATCGGACATGATATGTATATGCATTTCTACTAAGCATATAGTGTGTTACAGGACACACTTGAAACAGTATACAATTTTGTCAGTAAAACATCGAAATGGGAATCGCTAGGGATCACCTGATACGATACCTAGGCACTGATTTGATTTGTATTGTGATTGATTGATGAAGTAACATAGTTTTATAAATATCTGTTTTCAAATTTTGTTACAATTCGGAAAAAAAAAACTTAGCACACAGGATGCAGAGCTGCCTGCTATTAAGAATAGTGAATAGTATAGAGTGCCACCTGTAGGATTAATGAGGAACTGCAACATTTTTATCATCTTAAATGCAACCAAGTATAAATAATTTTTTTTCAGATGAATAAAATTTTATAGCTTTAAAAATAAAATTGTGAAAACAAATCCAAAGATTTAGGATTCAGTTTGGCGATACATTAAACGCCACACAAATAATCGCGCGATGTACATGAATCGATTCCCCCCCCCCAACATTTTAAGTAAAATTTGTTTTTTGAATCCCAAAATTATCCACCAGAGGGCTTGTTGACAAGCGCTACACTAGGTACTACAGATAATAAAGACGAAGTTAGTGAATAATCATATTGCACACTGCACTGGTTTGAGACAATAAGGTAAGATGAATCACTACGCTTCCTTTTTATGTGTAATTTATTCAGGTTTCTCTTGCCTGTTTGCGTGTGTGAGTGTTTTGTTTGTGTTTGTTGATTGACATGCCCCTCCTTTTGAACCCTCGAGCACTTCCTCCAGCTCGTGTGGTTTTCGGAGGCATGCTGTGCGTCTGTTACAGCTGTCAAATCCCTTTAAAAAGGTTCTTAATACCTTTTGGGTAATATTATACAATGATATTTATATGTTTATATATATATATATATAAAAATGCAGATGAGCGTATGATGTCGCACTGACCGAGCAGTCATGAGCAACTTTGACAGATGGTTGACTGGCCAATAGTCTGGATGGGATTACTTTCTCCGGGTGACGTCTGTAATGACATTTTTACACACGTCCTTTGAGATAAAACTCTAAATTGAGAATGCCGCAGGGTGACTGAGTTTGAGCTGGTTTGGTTTTCTTGACGAACCTAGGTGTGTGCTTCACATGTACATGTAATGTATAAAAAGATGAGTAGTTGGGCGAGGACAGAGAAGTTTAAGTGAAACAGACTTTTTTCAGTCCAAAAAAAACCCAACAAATGGCTTTCTGGTCACTATGCAGAGTGTAGCTCCGAATGAGTGTGTATGCAATCTGCTCAATATATACTGTACAGTCAGATACAGTCAACTTTGGAAATGAAAAACTTATACATACACACACACACACACACACACACACACACACACACACACTGGGAAACCAACTGGATCACACACACGCACACACAGCATGCCACCAAAAACCACAAGAGCAGAAGGAAGTGCTTGGGGGTCGAGAGAAGGAGCACGTCAATCAAGAGGAGCACGGATGCGGCAGGCTACTGGTGTCTGTTTATTTGATCAGTGTTGAAAGAGAGAGCGATAGTTAAAGAGAGCCAAAGAGAAAGAGAGACGGGTAAGAGAAAGACAGAGACGGTCAGCCAGACAGAATGATAAAGAAACAGTAAGACAGGCACTCTGTTGTTCATCTACTCTTAAGTGTGTATGTCAAGGGTTTCTGGATCAGTACTGGGAGTCTGTTTCCTATGTGTGTTCACATACACACAAACACACTCGCGTCCACTCGAATACAGTGTCATGAAAAATGTGAGGAAAGTATTTGCCCTCTCCTTTTTTTTTTGTTTCTTTCTGAAAGAAAAATTTTTAAGATCATCAAAAATTCTACGATTACACAACATGTTTTTCATTCTTTCATCATCTAAACCACTTTATCCTGTATACAGGGTCACGGGGGGCCTGGAGCCTATACCAGGAGCCTTAGGGCACGAAGTGGGGTACATCCTGGAAAGAGTGACAATCCTTCGTAGGGCACACACACACACACACACACACACGCACGCATACTTGCACGCTTATTCACACACTATGAGCAATTTAGGACTTGGGATGAAACCAGAGTACTGGGAGGAAACCCACCAATCACAGGGAGAGCAAGGTGCAAGGCGACGGTGCTAACCACTAAGCTGCTGTGCCGCCGTTACACAAAGATAACCCCAGTAAATACAAAATACATATGTTTTTAAATGATGAATACATTTATTAAGGGAAAAAGCCTCTTCAAACCTGCCTGGCCCTATGTGAAAAAGTAATTGCCCCTTTTAACCTATAACTGGTTGTGCCATCCTTGGCGGCAACAACTGCAATGAAGTGTTTTTGCTATAATTCGTGTCTCTCACATCACTGTTCTTTGCAGAATTCTTTTAAATCAGTCGCATTGAAGGGTTTTTGATCATGAATGGATTTTCTCTCTCTTCATGATTTTCTCTCTAATTTAGTCGTGTCCAATTCCTCCCCGTCACTAGGGGGCTCCCACATTAGGGCAACTATTACCACTCAGTTGGGAGGGCTGAAGACTACTTAGTTGCCTCCAAACCACGTGACGCCAGCTGATCGCGTCTTTTCAAACTGCTCGCTCACGCACCGTTGGGGGCGGAGTAACACACTCGGAGGACAGCGCTATCCGCTCCTTCTGCTTGTCTGAGCTCACAGACGCCCCTGATTGGCTGTAGAGCCGTGATTAATAAGGGAGTACTAAGTACCTCTCATCTCTCCACTCTGAGAGAGCTCGGCCAGTCAGCTCTCTCTAGGCCTCCAGCTGCGAGAGGTTACAGCATCACCCGGGAATCAAACTCGCGATCTCCAGATAATCCACTGCGCCACTCAGATGCCCCTAAATGGCCTGTTTAGGGTCATGCACTCGAATTTAAGTTCGGACCTTGACTAGGCCACTCCAAGCTATTGACTAGGTTACTTTTGAGCTATTCAGAGGGGGACTTGCTTGTGTGTTCAGATTATTGTTCTGCTGCATAACCCAACTGTGCTCCAGCTTGAGGTCAAAAACAAGAATGGGGGCGAATGCTTTTTCACGGCACTGCACATGTTGGCATATTATACTTTTTAAAATTATTTAATATTAATTGTATCAACTAACGTGCTTCTAGCTTGAAATCTGGATTAAATTAGTATACTCCTTTATGGCAGTGCAGGTCCCTGCTGCTCTGCAGACATTGTACAGGTGTGTTTTTAGGAACATGACAAAGAGTTCAAGGTGTTGACACGACTTCAGAGTACACCAGATCTCAATTCGATCACATATCTGTGCCATGTGGTGGACAAACAAGTCAGATCCATGGACCTCACAACTTAGAGGACCTCTTGGTAGGACCCCTGAGGTCCTGTGGAGTTCATGTCTTAATGTGTCAGTGCTGTTTTGGCAGTACAAATAGGACCTGCACAATATTAAAAAAGATTACTTTGCCATGTTGGAATATCAGCAGTGAACTATTTTCAAGTCGCTTCATGTTTCTGCTAAAGCATTTTCTGATTTTTTTAATTTTACAAAAGAAGCCTGAAGATCAGATCTCTTTTAAAGCGAACACTTGCCATAGATTAAGTATGTACTGGCGGTTAAGGGAATATTGCATTCTTCTTCTTTACTATAGTGTGTTAGGGGTGTGTACTATAGGGGGCAATATTAGTTCAGTGGCTAAGGGGTTTATTCTGCTGATCAGAAGGTCCCCAGTATCATGGTTCTTAAGTGCGAACTAGGGCTGGACCAGAATATTTGAATAAAAAAAAACCTAATTTAACCCGTGACATCGATCCCTGCGAAACGATTCTTATTTGTGCTTAAATGACTAGCCCTTGCGGCAAACTTGTGTCATGTACACTCGGTCCGCGACCGGCACTCGTGAACCAGGAAGCATAAAAGGAGACAAGATGGCGCGGCACATCGCTCAGTCATTGAGTTTGCCCATGTCGCTTTCGCCGAGTGTGTGTTAATAGGACGCAGGTTAAATTGTGTTTATCCCTTGCTCCCCATTTGAGAGATTCCTTAAAACAATCGCGTGGTTATCCTGCCTACTCGTGTTACTCCGCGTTTGGGTTTACCATCCACGCTACAAAGGGCTAACCGCTAAAGCTACTCAGGTTAGTTCATGACAACTTGCCTGTACCCATATTACACAAAAATGCGAAAAACTTAAAAAATGCACTCACTTGCGTCCGCAGTAGTTGGATGAACTGTTCTCGACATAAAAATGCAACAGACAGACACACAGAGAGATTCCTGCCTAAATTAGAGATAAGAATATATTCAGCCCCCTCCTACCGAAGCTTCGAGTATTTGATGTTGATCACTACCGAATACTCGAAGCTCAAAAAATGGTATTCGGACCAGCCCTAGTGCAGACTCGATTTTACTATTTTATTATTATCCCGGTTCAATTTTATATTCAATATATATGTTTTATATTTTGTTACAATGAAACAAACTTAATCTTGTCCCACATTGCTTGCTGGTGTAGGAACAATTTAAAGTCTGCCACCAGTAGGATTACAGAGGAACTGCAAAGATTTACCACCTCAAAAAATCTATTTGGAAAATTGTCCCACAAATGAATTGTGTTACATTATTAATTGTTTCTTTTAATTAATTAATTAATTAATTTATTTATTTCTAGTAATAATAAAATATTTTTATTTAAGCCCTTTAACATATTTGTTACAAATGCTAAATATGCCTCATCGACCTATAAAACGCACTCAGTTTACCATTCAGTCGAGTTCATCAATGTTAAAAAAAAAAAACGGTAAGAATAATGCCCAATTCTTAATCTCATGCTCGATATTGTGTAGGTCCCATTTCTCAAATGTCTCATGCTACTGAATGTAGTTGGCGCCATTTGATAAGCCACCTGATAAGCACCCTCAGTAAAATCTTCATTCATTATGCTGAAGCAAGCAAAGACTTGTATAAAATTATGTGAAAAAACACACTAAGGCCGGTTTAGCTGATTTTGTTAACTTTAACAACCTGTAATTAACTACAATAAGTTAGCTTGGCTTCTTTGCTAATGCCACATTAGACTAGCATCCATTCCAGTATCTACTGTAACTGGCGAAGCTTCTTGCCAAATTCTGGCACATGTTTAACATTGCACAACGGCATTATTTTAGACAATTGCATGTGTATAGGAAATTACTTTTTAATATGAAATTATGACAAATACAGCTTTTATTTCTTATCAAATACTTTCATTTGCGTACTTGCCTGGCGCTGTCCCAGAGCACAACGTGAACAGAACTTCAGATTACATCTGCTGCTGCTTTGCTAATGTGTGAACGCTGAAGTGGCTTTTCATGTAGAGCAACTCTCACTGGAGTAAAATTCTCAACAATCCTCCTGAGCAATTTTACGCGCAAGTAGAAAAGCACAGTATCATAATTTTTATCCGTTACTGGTATCCCTAAAATGTATTTGTTATTATCAGTTCAAACATTTACTTTGTTACACAAAGTACATTTAAAAAAATTATCAACTTGTTTTTTTTTTACCTTCACTTGAATCCGTTTTGTAATTTTTTTATGTTGTAATATTAAACCTGTAATCTGTACCTTCACTTAATTTCAGCTACTTTGTCCATTCCTACTTTTAAGTGCACTTAATTTCACTATGCCTTTATAGGAGAATTAGATTTTTAGTGGACCGAATAAAGAGCACTTCTTTTGCACGTGTACTCTGCATTTTATGCCTTACCATAAAAAAACCCCCAAAAAAACGCGACTCTCGTTTTGCTTCATTTGCTTCACCGTGCAAACAATTTTTAAGGAATTCCTGGGCACTTCCTGCTTTGTGCAGTTCTTTAAAGTATATACTGAGCTGTTACACCTCACATACTTTCTTACTGGACAGACATTAGAAAATAGGGCACTTTATTTTAGTGCACTCTGGAGAGCACACTTTTACACTTGATATCCAGACGCCTTAGGATAGTCAAACAACTAGTGCAACTTACATCATTTAAAAGTGTATATGTATATATATTTTTTTACTTTAGAAACTTACTAGGTTTGAACCTGTGTGTGTGCTCTGCAGCTTTGCCCCTCCGCCGTAGCATGTCCCCGTTCCTTTGTTATTTCCTTCGCGTGTGTGGCAGCAGTTAAAGGATTTGCGTTCTTTTCTGCGTGTTTAATCTGAGGTTTTAATCTTTTGTGTTTCATTACCATGTGTGTGTATATATGTGTGTTTAATCTGACCTTGAATAATTGTTCCCTCCCAAACTGGACCCCTTAAAAAAAAAAGAAAAAAAATCTCCAAATGACCACCGTGGCGTCCCCGATGCAATTTAAAATTCTCCACACGTGATTACAAAGTTACACACTTTGACCTGTGCGACCTTTCATGCTTCAGAACGGCACGGAACAGAAGAACGATAAGGGAAAAGGAATGAGAGGAGGGGGGGGGGGAGGTGGACGAAATGAAAAGGTTTTTCACTAATTGCCTCTTAAGAGTCTTGAACTGACAGGAGAAAGGAGAGAAAGAGGAGGGAGAGAGGGTTAAGAGGCAAACCGTGAAATGGTGACTTAGAGGTTTGTGTGTGTGTGTGTGTGTATATGTGTGTGAAGGATTTTTTTTTTCTTAGTGAGGACCAAATGTCACATAATGATAGAATATATGATAAATTGAACCATGTGGGTTATTTTACTTGTCTTAATAAAGAAAAAAAGCTGTTTTACAGGAAGTCCAAAAAGACCCGTTTTAGGGTTCTGAAGTTAAAATGTAGGTTAATGTATTTCTAGTTTAAAGTGATTCTTCAAACAAATGAAATACACCAATGACATCAGTCATTAAACATAAAGCTATAGATACAAACTTGCCATAACAAACCTGCAAATTGTTTGATTAAAGCTTTTTTGTATTTATATTAAAAGTGAAATTGTAACTTTCTCCATTTTCTAACTTCTCATCGTGCAAATCTCCTAATATATCTAGCGAACTGATAATAACTTGCAGAATTCAAACTTGATGATTTGATACCGATGGTCCATTAGTAAACAAAATGATTATTTTTTTTAGTAAATAAAAAAGCTAGGGATAGCGAACAGCTTTATTTCTAGTTTTGTAAGTTAGCTAGGATGATGCTTGATAAAGATATTTAGCTTACAACCTACCGAAACAAATACCAATAATCATTTTAATGAGTTCATTTTTTTAATAGTAATTAAAATGGGACTTCACTAGTGCTTGTGTACCATGATCGGACTGCCTGCCTCATTTCTGATACGCTGGCCTCCTCTTCTGTAAATGTCAGTCGGTTTTACGCATTCATTTCAGCTTGTCCCAGGTTAACTTTAGTGCCACTTGTAATCGAAACTATTTGTATAACATAAATCACAACAGAATAAATGTACTAAGAAGAAAATTTTTCAGTATGTATAATTTTCAGAACTTTTTGAGAGGCGTACTTGGTCATGTAACTAAGGGATCTTTATAATATTTAAAGGATAAACATGACGAGGAAAAAATATGTAAAGATTTTTCACATGTAAATTAATCTATATTTTCGTTTTTGTGCTGCAAGTTGTGTGCCTTTTAAAAAGCAAACAAATTTTTTTTATGTATGCTACTACTTTATATATATATATATATATATATATATATATATATATATATATATAAAAGCATTTTGTATATCTTTTTTTATGTATACATACATTTCTTAAAGTTAAGGTATTTATTGAGACAAACTGATAATAAAGATATTATATAATAAACTCTACTGATTCCAATGGAAAATTTGAGCGATATACACTGCCTGGCCAAAACAACAACAACAACAACGAAAAAACACTATTTCAGAAGGGTCGAATTATTGGGCTGCATCAAGGGAGAAAAACAACTGAGGAGATTTTAAAATACTGGAACTGGTTACTGGTTAAGAACCCTTCAACACATTATCAATATCTAAAAGGATAGTGCTGAACCATCAACCAAGGGAAGCTGCTTGGTTTATGGTTAGCTATGTTTAATCAGTGAAAGAAGAAAAAAGTTTGTTTAGGAGCATACAGATTGGACTTGGAGCGATGAAAAAGGGTCATGTGGTCATGTATTGATTGGTCTATCAGGGTAAAAGGGGCAGTGCATGAAGCGATGTGCCCATCTTGCGTAGCGCCCACTATACAAGCCTCAAGTCTAGGCTTAGCAACGTTAGGTGGCAATAAAATTAAATCAGGTGACGACCCAAATGTAGTAAATGCTCAGGTTATCACCTTAATGGAGTTTTTCTTCTCTGATGGCACAGGCATGTTCCAGGACTTAAATTGTGAAACAGTGGTTCTGGGAGCATGAGGAATTATTTTTACACGTGTACAATAAAAAGGTTTGAAATCTGTTTAAGTTGGTTAGAAATTTTGAGCAAGATCTTGACACTACCTGGCGCATTTCGTAACTTAGTACATTTTCCTATAATTACATAAACTATAAGTGAAAAGTATAGACTTACAATAAAATATTTAAGATAAAAAGTTTATTAAGTAAAAGAAAAATGGAAATGCAAGTAAAGGACCAATATATTAAAACTAAACCTAAGAACAGTTACCACATCTGGAATTCAGGTTGTAAGGTTATCACTGCAGTAGCTAAATGATACTTGTAAAATATACAGCCTACAGTAAGTAACACTTATTGAGTCCATGAGGTTCTTTTGTAAGGTTGAGGTCATGAAGCACTCCCTCCGTCTTGACCAGAAGAGAATAAAGTACAAATAAAGTTAGATAAATCCAAACAGAATAAAGTTAAACTAAAAATAAACTTGCATTCAAGTCAAGTTTACACTAAGGATCAAACTTCACAAAGGAAATATTTAAAGTAAGCAAAGTACAATGTGCAGAAATGTAATTATTACATCTAATGTTTTATTAAAGTGGAATTTGCTCTGTTCCTATAATAGAAAACAGCAAGAGACATTAATCGAACAACATACACGTTCAGCAACATCTGGCCTTTGTTTTTCTTTCTTACTTTTTTTTCGTTACATTATTTTGTATTGTTTTACTGATTGTTGAGTTCACTTCTAGCCATAAGCATGGTAATATCCCAAGGTCTTCTCAGATAGTATGCTAATCAGTAATGCTGTATATTTTGACTCCCAAAATGTCATTTAGTCTACGGTCAGAGCTGTGTGTACAACAGCAACACTTGCAAAACTAATCGGATGAATGTGGTATTGTGTCTAGATGTAAAGAATCTCCTGATGACTCTTCCAACTTTCCAACTTCTAATGTTCTCACCAGATAACCGAACACAACTATAATATAATCCTATAAAGGCCAAAACATGCTATTCAGATGAAACTTAGCCAATTAAGATTTCACATGAAAAGACATGGAACTGAAAAGTATATTATTCAAAAATGCAAAATTAAGATATTGCACCATGAGTTTGACATGGTTACGGACACTACAGATTTTTTGCTTTTTAAGCTTTTAACAAAAACTTTTTTTTAAGGTCATACAGTGTATCCTTTTAGAAGCTTGTACCAATTTTATTATCAATACTCATAAAGAAATCTAAAATTAGTTAGTTTAAATGAGTATTGTTTGTAGTGAGACAATATAACACTAAAGAATTGTCATTTTTGGTGCACATATGAAATCATCTCTCTAATAGTTGGTTGAATTTAGCAACTTAAAGTAAAGTAGCTTCTTTGGCACACACATTTTCTGGACTATATGTATTACATAAAAACATAAAATCAGCACCATTACTGTGTTTTGGCCATAACTATAACAGACCACAACTATGCCTAGTATACAGTAAAAATAAATACAATACAATGGTTATAGCTTATTATTTTAACATTAATAAGCTATAACCAATGATCAAGTCTCAAATTAAGGTTATGCATAAGCATTCATTAAATGTATTAAAATGTTAGTAAGAAACACATGCATTTATTAAAATATATAAGGATAAAATAAAGATTATTGCTAATTAATTACAAAATATTAATTATATACTGGGCTCTGGTGTTGTGTTGTAAATATTAAACCCTGTTTCAACCTCAGTTTTGAATTTGATCAGTTAACAACTACAAATGTGGTAATTACTAATGCTGGTCGTGTAATGCTAGCTACATGATTTTTGGTTATTTCCCTTTTTTTTATGAATTTGAACAAAAACTATTTACATATCACTTTTAATCTTTTACATATCACTAAGCATGTCAGTTGCTATGACATTTTAATAATTTTACTCGTTTTTTTTTTATCTTTATATCTTATTAAGCTGTCAATCATAAATTTCAGTGTTTGGGCATTTCAGTTTATTTTTGTCAGAATTGTCTTAAGCAGCTATAAGCATACAGTAATATTATGACCACCCACCTAATATTGAGTAGGTCAGTTTGGCCCTTGTGACAGTACAGGTGACTGTACAGTTACAATATATTGTTACACTGGCACCTGGAAATGGTTGGGACATATTAGGCAGCAAGTAAAACATTTCATCCCTGAAGTTGGAAGCAGACAAAATGGGCAAGCGTAAGGATTTGATGGACTTTGTGACGGCTTGACAACTAGGTCAAGACCTACCAGTAGTGTTCCAAGGAATGAAAACCAGTGGACTTGGTCTTGGGTGGCCTAGGCTCATTGATGCACACGGAGAACGAAATCAAGAGAGTACTTTCAAAATAAAGTACTTGTATTAAATGTCTGTAATTGGCATTTCAATGTTTTACAGCGTTCTTTATTTTAAGTATTATGTTCTTCTGCAATTTTTTTCAGAATTTTTGTGTTGCCTTTATCTCAAAAGCAAATATTGGCAGAAAAAAAAATGCAACCTCTTCTCGACCCCTCACCCAAACTGGCAGCAATATCATACGTGTTGAATATTGCGGTACGCTGCATAAGCGATTATCAACACATGCACATGCACATTTTTTTGTGTTGATGTTTTCAGACCAGCTGTTCCAGTTGTCCAATTTCCACAGTGAAGCTTAAGCTCTAAAATTCATTCAGGGGAAAAAAAAAAAAGGGAAAAACCACATAATGTGAGGGGAACCGCAGCGGTAGTGTGCTTTTTGGTCCAAAAATCTTCCCGGAGGAGATCCATAACCCTCAGAAACCACCAGAGGAAGAGTATTATTTGTGCAGAACAGGAATTCCACCACATTTACTGGAGGAATGTGAATAGGTGATATGTTTCTAGTGTGTTGTTAACAACAGCTTATGAAGAGTTTTTTTTTACTTGACAGTTTTTTTTACTTGACAGAAGTACAGTATAATACTTTTTAACAAGACTGTACAGAATATTCTGATTGTAGCTGTCATTATAATGGCCCATTTCACCAGCCTGCAGGGTCGTGCTTGGAGCTTCCAGTAAAGTCACAGTGTAGGTGAGGTAATCCAAAGCAACTCAGTTTGAAAAGAATCCTGGAGCATCCATCATCCTGTGACTGCTACAAGTGTGGATTTAAACAATAATTAAATTGTAGTGCCTCAAACAAGCCTCTTGGATGGGTGAAAACAAGCAAATAGCTAATCTTGATATGTTTGCAGAATAGTTATGGCCGTTTAAAAAAGGCTTAAAAGAGTGTGATTAAATTAGCTTGGGTAAGTAAACCCTTAATCCCCTGGTTATTATAATAATAATAATAATAATAATAATAATAATAATTATTATTATTATTATATAGCTGTACAGCTGCTTAAACATGCAATAACTAACACGTGTGTGTGTGTGTGTGTGTGTGTGTGTGTGTGTGTGTGTGTGTGTGTGTGCATATGAGTAGTGTTTTTGTGGCCTACTAAATGATCTTATTCCGCCAGAATGCGTGTGTGAGCACATTTATGTTTTAACAACCCTTTTATGCACAGTGGTAAATAACCCATCTTTACATCCTGAGGGTGTGTGTGTGTGTGTGAGTGTGCGTGTGTCCGGGAGAAGGATCCCCAGGCTGGTATCAAACTTCAAGCAGCGTATTAGTGTCATATTTCTGAAAACAGCGCCTCGGAAGGTCTCCTGCTTGAGCTCGTCAGCAGCCCGAACCGAGTCTCTGTCTCATATAAAACACTTTTAGCTGATGAAATGCGTCTTCGTTTTAGTCGAATTTAAACCTTTTTGTTAAAATAAAATACTTTAAGAGCTGAGATGACTATTAGTGTGTGTCTGAAGGAATGTGGGTTTTTTGTGAGGACTAGATGTCCATAGTAAGCTGGGAATAAAGCTGGGCACTCACAAGTCACTATGTCTTTGTGTGGACCTTAAGGCCTTGTTGAAATGGGAAGACGGTGGTGGTTTGGCATTGTGGGACGTGTGTGTGTGTTAAAAAAAAAAAAACTTGTTGGATCTTTATGAATACTTCCTCATTAAGATGGGAGTTCATGGTGGTTCTGGCATTGTGGGGACTGTGTGTGTCTGTGGGTTTTTGTGAGGACTTTACTTCCCTATTAAAATGGCAGTGCATGGTGGTTTTGATGTTGTGGGGACCGTGTGTTGTCACAGATCTTCAGGTCGTTGTTCAATCGCTGTGTTATATTGTGTGCACGGTGATGTGTTTGCTGTTTCACTTCATCTCTTTCCTGACACTTCTTTCTTGTACTTTGTGCAATTTGCACAGTGTTGTTTATTATGGAGTTGAATTTTGAGCTGTGACCTTGGTGTAAGGTGCTCATGACTGGAGGGATAATGAAATCTATTCGACTTTATGACAGAGTGGTTGTGTGTGTGTGTGTGTGTGTGTGTGTGTGTGTGTGTCTCGAAAGTGTGATAAACCCACAATAAGAGGATGCATTCTCCTCATTTGTGTGTTTCTGAAACACAAAATTCTTTTGTCAATGTTCCAAATATATGTGTGTGTGTGTGTGTGTGTGACAGATTAACAATGTGGTGTGTGTGTGGGTGGGTGGGTGTTTTATACCTTCAAAAGAGGATCTTATAGGATCTTTTCTGTTATGGCTGTAAATACAGGCCTGCATAAAAGATTTTCGGCAGGGGACTTTCTTGCGTTGAATGGAGTCATTTAAAAAGCTCACGCGGCGTTTTACACGCAGGCCGACGTGTAGCTGCACGACTCTGCTGTGAAAAGAGGAAACGGATCTGGCGGCTCACGGAGGTGGCTGTTAAAATGCCGATATTGAACGAGCCTTTTCATAATCCGTATTCCGTGAGCTGCCGTCGCGTTCTTCTCTCCTCCTCCTTTTCAACCGTTGAAAAATGGCCCGAGCGGGCTTTAGATGATACAAAAGATTAGCCAACACACACACACCACTTCCGATGCCGGGCTTAAAGGAGGAGAAGGGGGCGGAGGGGAGGGGGGAGTCAAAAAAAAAGGGAGAGGGAGCAAGAGCCAGAGAGAGAGAGCAGGAAATGAAGGGCTTTTGTGAGCTGATATCTGGCAGCGTGTAGCGTCTTGCCTCCTGGCCGGACCACCGGGCCTTTGGAATGCCTTCAGCTCAGGAAATCTCTTTGCACATACAAAACACACACTTACACAACTGCACTCTGTGTGTGTGTGTGTGTGTGTCTATATATTTCATACATTTCAATTATTATTACACTGTATAATTAGAGAAAAAATATCTAGGCATTTGTTCTGACCAGGATTGTGATTGAGAAAGTTTTCTATAAAACGTTCGGAACAGTACATGATATCAAACATCTGCTAAGCATCATTACGCACTTATCCTGTGCTGACATGATAAGAATCAGATGAAATGTTGCATTCACGCGTGGCATTGTTTGTTTATCCAACCATAGTGCTCAACATTAAAAACCAGTGTCATGACGAGTGAAGGGAAATAAAACTGTCTTAATTACATTTTAAAATGTAAAATAAAGACCTGTAAACATTTGTAGACGCGCAGCTGTGGATACATGCATGGTACAAATTCTTTTTATGGTTCGCCTCATCAGTCACCAATGGCAAGTTTTAGTTACGAAATGATTCATGCAGCACGATCTTGTCAAATTTGTATTCTGGTATGGAAATGCATACAATAAGTGAAAATACTTACAACTTTACAAAAAAAAATCACTCAATGTTTACTTCTGATTGCAGAGAGAACTTGTTTTAAAGCACTAAATCTAATACAATATTGTTGCTATAGTTTCAGCTCTTTTTCCTGATGGGTGCTCCACCTAAACAGGTTAAAAACATGTGCTCTTGTTGACAAGGTAAAGTTTTCTCTGAGGAGACGTTTATTTAGCATTTTTGTCTCCAGTGTCGGGGGATTGAAACCATCAGAGGTAAAGCTCTAACTTTTTCTGACATGGGAAAGTCTTCAGGATTTTTTTTTTTGTTGTGGTTTTTCAGTAACAAAGCAAGCTGCATTCTTGTCTAGATATTACAAGAAAGAAATAAAAAAAAAAGACACTGCTGAAGGAAGGATGGTTTATAGCGGTTTGCAAAGTTCCGCAATGTTAAATGTAACTATAATCGAATAAAAATTATGACTTGATTTTTTTTTGTAGTTAATAAAAGAAATTATAATGGTTGACAAATTGCTGTGGTACGCAACTTGAACAAAACATTTCCGCATGTGCAGTTACTGAAAAAGTTTCCAATTTGCTTCAAAGTTGGGCAAGGTTATACCACCCAGTTGTTGATTAAAGTCACTCATTTGTTCTGTGTAGAAAAGTGTCTTTTAATGCAAAATTGGAAATAAAACTACAGGTAAATATTAGTTTTATTGTACAAGTAAAGCTTTACAATGAAACCTTGTTTTAAAACTTTTTAAAACGTCATTTAAAACAAGTTGTTTTTACTTTGCATACTTTTGTTTCTAAATCTTTCTACTTTATCTGTAAGATTTTTAGAATTTAAAATATTTGTTTTTATTATAAATTAAATACATAGTTTCAAATGGCATATATCTGTTTAAAACGTCTATAAATCTATTAATTTTACATGCTTTATTTATAATTCTAGTAAGAAAATAGTTGGAAAAATGTTTTGTAGTTGTTTTTTTCTTAACAGTACGTAAGAATTTTCGAAGCTAAAATAAGTTTTTATTTCAATCAATTTCAAAAGTTTCACTTTGCATATTTGTGCTTAACACATTCTACCTAACTATTTGTAGTAGTGTTTTGCAAAATAATTTCACTTTGCATATTTTGCTTAAAACCTTTCTTCTTAACTAGGAATAAAAAAAACTTTTAATTATCTTTATTGTTAATCAAATTCAAAGATGTTTTCACTTTGCATAATAAATTAACAGTATATTTCTTTATTTTTCTTTGTGTTAATGTGTATATACAGTATGTTTATACTAATGCATTATTTAATAGGGATGGGAGTAACCAGGGGCCACTCGATACAATATTATCACAATACCTAACGCATAATACCAAATATTTTTTTTTGTGTGCGTGATTATTATTATTTTTAATTCCTAACAAATAATTCCTAACAAAGGAATTTTTAATTCCTAACAAATTTTTATAAAAATTTCACTGTCAATTTTATAAAAAGTACAGTAGAGATCGAGTGTTTGAAAACACTATTACAGTGTACACGTATCAATGAAAGCACCATTAGGAAACTGTTGTGTGTACCTTCCTGTGCAAGTCAACACCTCCAAATCCTCTCTTTCTCTCTCTCTCACTGACTCACTCACTCACTCACTCTCATACACGCACACACACACACAGGATCATCAGTCTACTCCTGGGAGGATCGCAGTAGCAGCAGGGGCTCATGGGAGGGGCTGTTATCCCAAATAATACCCCTATTGTCTACCCCATAGTTCTGGGAACTACCCCAGACCCCCTTCCATTACCTACACCCCTCCCAATGCCATATTACAGGTGGATTATGGGTAAGTTTGAGGATTTGGACAGGGCAGAGGAGATTCAGTAACGTTTTTTTTTTCTTTCCCTCCTTGTACTGAAAGTGGCACATTTCCTTAATGGGAAGCCAAATCTGAACAAACAGGGGCTTTTTTGTCACCAATAGAGGAGTAACAGAATCCTGCCATAGTGCCCTAATCTGCCCCGTCATCTCGGCCTCCGTTTCACACGGCCATTGTGGAAAGAACGAAATTGATCCTGCAACTTCTGCCAAGAAGAGATGTATTTCTGCCTTGTAGCAGTCTGATGCACACCTTCATGGCTTCATAAGCCAAGAGAAGCTCGGTGTGTTTATATCTCACCATCCCTACTGCTTTTACTCGATAGGGACACATCTCATCAAATAATTTATCAATTTATACTCTCCTGGTCAATTAAGTAGCAATAAAAAAGTATTTATTTGATTACTTCTAATAATAGCAATAACTATTTATTCTCATGAAGCTCAAAGTGCCCCCTAATTCCCCCATACATGTATCAGCAGGAAGGGCTTTCCACCCAGCACCTTCTTTCTAAAAAAAAAAAAAAAGCACCTAGTGTGAAAGCAGCACTATTCTTCCAGAGCTTAGTACACCCTCCCCTCACCCACCGCCCCTTTGAGTTTTTCCCCTTTGCTCTCAGTATTTAAGATTCATCACTAGAAACTTTAAACACTTATTAGCATATAGCCATATATTCCCATTTTGCCTGAGGTACAGCAATGCACATGTGATTTAATATCGGATTTCTTAGAGAGGTCTGCAAGCCTGAACAGGACAGCAGACATGTTCGCTTCCAAGAAAAGCAAGATTAAAACGTGAAAAGTGAGAAGTGCAGCTTTGTTAAGGCATGGGATTTGAGATAATGATGCAACCTTAATGTAAATGTAAGTCTTCCGTTGATTAGAGTTTGTGAAACATTCAAGAACGTAAAGGCTTAAAAAAACATACCATAAGACACATGGTTTAGACGAGTGCAGTACTTGAGCTACTATAGTAAGTAGTTTTGACAGGGGCTAAGTTGCTTCATGAAATAAATTTCATGACTAAAAAATTTACTTCTTGCTCTTAATAAAATGTTGCAATTCTTACTATGGAATAAAAGCAATAAAACACATCAGGTTGTGCTGTTATAGCAAAATCTTGCAGGTTGTTGTTGATTTCCAACAACAGTACAAGTCAAGTCAGTGTTCAAGTCAAACCGGTCAATCCCAGTGTTTCACCAAGGCTTGGATACCATCAAGGTAAAAAGTTTTCCTAGTACACCTGAGCCATGAACCAATTGCCTGCTACATGTCAAAAACTCTGGCCTCCCAGGAGTTCCTTTAATGGCTCAAAGATATGGAAATGGATTGGAGCCAGGTCAGGACTATACGCGGATGTGGCAATAACTCCCAGTGGACGTCTTGTAATTGTGCAAAAGAGTGTTGGTGAGTGATTGTGTGTACAGTTATCACAGACAGATGCGTCTCTTTCGCAAGTTAGCAAAAAAGTTATCCGTCCATTTTCAAGGATCAGGCGTCCCATTTGCTCAATGTCCACAATGTGTGCAGTGGGCTCCGAGCCACCTTAACCGAATCATTATTCTCACACACACGGGTGTCTTTTAAAACATTTGTACCATTTAAATGTTTTATCTGCGGCTAAGAGTCTCATCGCCGTACTGTGCTCGGTTTTACACGTGAAATTTCATCCCAATCCCGGTTTTACTTTACTTGAACGCCCTCCAACTCGCATATGTTAAAACAAATGCACATTACAAATGTCATTACACATCACAAATTGGTAATAAAAATGTAATTGACATTTTTGATGCATGTTTGATGCGGAGTATGCCACAAAAAATATTATACACACTTATGTAAAAAAAAAAAAAAAAAAAAGATGAGAAATGAAAATTAGCACTGCTCTTAAAAAATATTTCAACAATTCATTGAGTTTTGTCAAAACTAGCTGAGAGTTCTGTTAGTTTATATGCTAATGCTTGTAAACAAGTAAAACGTTGTAATGTGTTAGCAGTATGGTCTGCGCTACAACATTAAGAATAGACCCACTACAATGATTTATGAGACAATTAGGTTGAACAATATACAGATAAAATGTAGGTTATAAATAAGCTTACCAAATTAGCTCGTAGTTATGATAAATGTTGCTCTTAACACTAACCAAACAGTTCTGTAACCTGAACGGCGCTAACTGTAAAACTTAGCTATAGATAGGGATAGCGCAGTCTGTATAAGCATCAAGAGTTACTAGCATGATGCTAGCATTGGAGCTAGCTCTTTCATAGCAAGCAAAAAGATGCTTCAAGGTTTCTTTGATACACTTTTGTGTTTTAATAGTGCACAAAAATGGCAAATATGAAGAATAAACAAATTTTAACTCCAGAAGTTGTTGTTCTGAGGTGCTCCGTTAGCATGAAATGCTAACTGAAAATTGGGCGAAGCTTTCTCTCTGAAGAGTCCAGAAAATAGTTTCTCCCTCTCTCTTTCTCACACACACACACACACACACACTGAGGGATGATTGTCGTGTATTTTACTATTTTGGAGGTCAGAAGGTCTCTTCCTGAAGCGGAGTGCCTGTGAGTGGGAAATAGTTCAGATATTCCCAGAGTATTTTCCTCTAGGGCTAATCTCTCATCTCTCCTTTCATCCCTCGTTCTGTCACACACATACAGACACACACACACACACACACACACAGAGTGAAATACATCACCTAAGGGAAATACAGCAATTTTAGCTCTTTCCTTCTCACTTGCTTTAACCACCCCCTTCCTCGCCCTCTCTTGGCCTCCTCTCTGTTCTCTTTGGCGTCTCTCTTTTCCTTCCTTCCTGTCTCTCTCTCCCTCTCTCTCTTTCTCTCTCCCTCTCTCTGTGTTAATGGCTCCCCTGTTCGAGAGTGAGGGAGTCTGCCAGCGTTCAGTTCACACAGGGGAGATTCATTATGGCCTCGCTAACAGCACACACACACAAAGAGAAGGACAGAGAGAGAGAGAGACAGGAAAAGTGACAGATCTATCTATCTATCTATCTATCTATCTATCTATCTATCTATCTATCTATCTTTGTTTCTCTCGTTTAATATTTATCTCACTGCTTTTTTTCTCTCTTTTAATACAATTGATCGCCTGCTTGAAAATCTGCTGAATCATGTATCCGTCTGTCTCACAAAGTGACTCCTAGTGACAGAAAAATGTGGCATTTAACGATTGCTTTCTAGTTTGTGTGTGTGTGTGTGTGTGTGTGTGTGCGTGCGTGCACGGTGGCACGGTTGCCGAGCACGGCTTAGTGACTACCGCTGTGTGGAGCAGTGTTTACTGCTGAGTCGTAGGCGGCAGGAAGTCGCATGCATCTCTCACGACATGGACACACACACACACACACACACACACACACACACACACACAGTCAAAAAGCATCCCTTACCAACACATTTCACATTAGACATGGACATTTAAGTGAAATGAACTGCATTGTGTGTATGTGTGTGTGTGTGTGCGCGCGAATCTGACAGAAGTAGTAAAGCAGACCCTGTCATTCTTTATGTACGTCCCTCTTTTTATGAGAATAACACAAATAAAAACAGCGCAGCAGAGACGTGGGGATGACAGCGCGGTGTCGTTTCCTAACGCACAGATGGAAAAGAGTTCTGCTTTTTGTCAGTAAATCGTTTCTTCGTTTCTCGGCCTTCTCTCTCTCGGAGAGCATGCACGGTTAAAACCTGATCGCGTGAAGCCCGGCGTCTGTTGGATAACTTACGCAGACATTCGCTTTAGCTTATGTCTTGAGTGGCCGGAGTTTAAAACCAGCCCTGCTTTTCAGGAGATGCTTTAAACGATGGGAAACCTTAAGAAAAAGTTTGTTTAATTTAGATTTTTCTGTATCTGTAGTGTATGTGTAATTTACCACAGACTTTTTCTTTTTCCAGTACTTAGGAAAGAACAGAGATGCTCTTTATGTCACATAAAGATGCTCCTATGTAAGGATTAGGAAGCTTTGCAGTTGTAGGAAAATAATCAGAAGCAGGTAGTAGAGACTATGTATTGCGATTCTTTTGAGAAATCATATATATATATATAATATATATACAGTATATTTGCACTTGTGTTCCAGTTCTGCTATAAATCCTACAGGTGGTACGCTCTAAACTATTCTCACATTGGCAGGCGGCACAGGGTCCCGTGTGTCAGGAGCAAGTTTGTTTAGAATTTGAAAATTAATTAAGGTTAAATCAAAAGTTTTGAGAAGGACACAAATATTGATTTTCACAAAGTTGGAAAAAGGCTTGGCCAGAGAGGAAAAGGTGAGCCCTACCTTCAGTCCTGTGTCATGCCAGCAGTAAAGCATTTTGAGGCCATTCATGTGTGGGGTTGCTTCTCAGCCAAGCAACTTCTCCCAACCATTCAAGAGCAGTTTGGTGACAATCAATGCCTTTTCCAGCATGATGTAGCTTCGTGCCTTAAGGCAAAAGTGATAACTAAGTGGCTCTGGGAATAAAACGTGGAAATTTTGCGTCCATGGCCAGGAAAATCCCCAGACCTTAATCCCGTTAAAAATGTGTGGTCAGTCCTCAAGAGATGGATGGACAAATAAAACTCCACAAATTCTGACAAACTAAGAGCATAAATTATGCAAGAATGGGCTGCCATCAGGCAGGATTCGACAGCAGGCCAGGGCGAATCGCAGAGGTCTTAAAAAAAAGGGGCCACACCGCAAATTGACTCTTTACATGAACTTAATGTAATTGTCAATTAAAGCCTTTAACACTTATGAAATGCTTGTAATTTTACTTCAGTATACCGTAGTAACATCTGACAAAAAGATCTAAAGACTTTGTAAAAATAAATATTTATTTCATTTTCGAAATATTTGCCCACGGCTGTATGTATCGTGATATTGTATATGCTGGTTCCTGGCGATTCCCATTCCTATGCAGATGCTATGGTTATTGACATCAA
Source organism: Clarias gariepinus (assembly GCF_024256425.1). NCBI lineage: Eukaryota > Metazoa > Chordata > Actinopteri > Siluriformes > Clariidae > Clarias > Clarias gariepinus. Next base: position 24,900,031 of record NC_071115.1, on the reverse strand, counting down.
GTAATTCGTAACATCACCATCATCATAATAAGTGTTTTATTTTCCTTTTGCTACACTAATTTATGGATTTTTATTCATTTAATACGTTTTTTTTTTGCTAATTCCTATTCAAATTTATGATACATAAATACGTTATAATTTGAATATATATAAATACGTAGCTAGTTCATGTTACATATGACTCTAGCTATAAACAAACATGACAGCAGCAACAACAAATAAAAAAACGCAGCTCCTCACGATATCCTTAATCCTCCCTCCCGTGTCGGAAGCGTTGTTGCCTTAAAACTTAGTTACGAAGCTCTGACTCTGGAGACTCCTCCCAGACAAAATGGTGTAAACATCCTGTTACTGTAGGAACGTTGACGAATTAAAACAAATATGTTACTATAAACCTTTGTAGAAATTAACATGTTCTGCGCATAATTCATAGCAGCTATATCCCTTTATATCGATCAGTAAAGCTTAAGACCTTAAATAGGTCAGACCTCAATCAGGAAAATTTGTTTTGAACAGTAGCCATTTGTGTGTGTATGTGTGTGTCTCTCTCTCTCTTACTCTCTGTCTCTGTCTCGCTCTCTTTCTTTCTTTCTTTCTTTCGTTCTCTCCGTGTGATTACAGCATTGGGTTTCTGCAAACACAAACAAAAGGAGCCTGGAAGCGGCTACACGGAGCAATTAGGCTGCGGAAGCCACTAATTAAAACCTGCACGCTCGACAGATTGCATCAGGGCTGATTTTGCTTTCTTGTGTGCAGCATGCTGTCAGTCCCATACTGCCGTACTGTACACGGCATTCCGCACACACTCAGGAACAAACAACAAACGGCGCGCTTTCTGCGCTCTCGCGGTGAACGTCCCCGTGGGCCCTTTGCACATACTGAAGCATTTAAAAGTTTGACATGCTTCACATGCTTACACAAAATGGCCTCTCGGATATTACTCCAGCACTGTTTGGTGTTGTGAATTATCTGAGCTAGTTTTGCTCACAAACATTTAACACTTATTTAAACTACTCGAGCTTCAAACTTCTGTACTTTTCAGCATAGGGTTAGTTCGATTTTGTGCGTTTACTTGAGATGCGATTCGAGCCACATCCTTTCTCCACCACTAAGGTTCCGGCTGGAGGCTAATCTGGAAGCATTTTGCACGTTTCTGCTTCAAAAGCCAGAGCTGTTCTTGGCCGGTAGAATGAGTTCAGTTCCTGCACTCAAGTGCTTCTGGTCTGGAAATGAGACGTAAGGTGGAGTTTGGGTTGAATAACTGTGGCGCTTGACAATATCTCGAACGTGAGTTATGCGCAGAGTGGACATTAAAATGAGGCATGAACAGCACTGGGTTTGAAAACTACTTGTTTTATGCTGCATTCACTGTACCACAGAAGTAAGAGCAATTATGGCTTTTTAGACCTCCATACATTCAAGGTAAAAAAGTAAGTGGGGGAGGTGGATTGGAGGCGCCATGGATTTAGATTTGTGTCAAAAAATAAATGAATGAAACTAAAAAGTAGACTGAAAATCATTGCCAAACAAAAAAAACATTAAATAGTATAATAATAATAGTAGCAGAAGTAGTAACATAGCGTATCTATTATGTAATATCTATAACTTATATCCATATTATGTCATTATGTCCTTATGTCCATATTCGTTCATTCATTCATCTTCTATACCTCCCGCCAGGGGGCCTGTAGCCTCCATATAGCCTGTCATATACATCGATAATGAACCCCAGAATATTAAAACAACCATTACACAAAAGTCTAGCAGAGATTTTTTGAAATTTTAGCACTGTATCATCCGCCCATGTTGCAAGTTTGTACTAAAGACTTAGGAACTGGAACAAAACTTATACACTTTTTACTTCACTTCAGTTTGACCTCACTTTGATTACGGCACACACAAGCTTATGCAATGTCACAACATTTATTTTCTGTCCATAGTTGCATTTACTTCTGTTCAAGATCTTGTATTGACAATTTACAAGTTCAAGTTCAAGTAGGCTTTATTGTCACTTCAACCATATACAGTTAGTACACAGTGAAACGAAACAACGTTCCTCCAGGACCAAGGTGCTACATGCAACATAAACTTACAACATAAATTAACAGAGAAGCTAAACTAGCTAGCTAGGAGGCCTAGTTAGCTGGCTAGCAGAGACAAGACAGATATTCCTAACATAAATTACAACATAAATTAACAAAAAAAACTAACTAAAGACTAACTAACTAAAAGACTATCTACAGGTTTTTTTTTCCAGACAACAGACAACAACATAAAGTGCACGTGCAAATGTGCAAAACGAGCAACAACAAAGTGACAGTGCGACAACAACGACATATCAGAACCTAAAACATAAAATATGGTGTTGAGGTAGTAAAACATAGCAGCAAGAATTGATATTTGTGCAAAAAGTAATGAATATTGTGCAGAAGAGATAAACAGTGAGGCATTTACAGATGTGTGTACGATAGTTTGTGTGGGTCAGTGTGTCTGCGCTTGTGTTGATTTGTCAGTCCAGTCACAGTGTTTTGATGTATTGATGTAGTTGAGTTAAGCTGAGTGATAATGTTTGTGTGTGTGTGTGTGTGTGTGTGTGTGTGTGTGTGTGTGTGTGTGTGTGTGTGTGTGTGTGTGTGTTTATCAGTTCAGTCCCTTTTTGTTGAGGAGACGGATGGCTTGTGGAAAAAAGCTGTTGCACAGTCTGGATGTGTGTGCCCGAATGCTTCGGTACCTTTTTCCAGATGGCAGGAGTGTGAAGTGTGTGTGAGAGGGGTGTGTCCGATCAGCCGCAATGCTGTTGGCTTTGCGGATGCAGCGTGTGGTGTAGATGTCTTCAATGGAGGGAAGAGAGACCCCAATGATCTTCTCCGCTGTCCTTACTATCCGCTGTAGGGTATTGCGGTCCGATATGGCACAATTCCCAAACCAGACAGTGATGCAGCCGCTCAGGATGCTCTCGATAGTCCCTCTATAGAAGGTGATCAGGATCGGTGGTGGAAGCTGGGCCTTTCTCAGTCTTCTCAGAAAGAAGAGACGCTGTTGGGCTTTCTTGTGTAGGGAGCTGGTGTTGAGGGACCAGTTGAGGTCCTTCTCCAGGTGGACACCCAGGAATTTAGTGTTTTCGACAATCTCCACAGCGGAGCCGTTGATGCTCAGCGGAGAATGGTCGCCTCGTGTCCTCCTGAAGTCAACAACCATCTCTTTTGTCTTGTCAACATTCAGAGACAGGTTGTTGTTGTTGCACTTTCTCTTTCGTACAAACATTCGAGTTATGAACTTTTGAAGATACGAGTATGCATTTATTTTTACTTTCAATCACATAAGTTGGATCACATGTTGAGTGTATACCGTCACGTGTGTGCTGCGTGCAAGCACAGTACAAGCCCAGGAAGTCCAGAAGCATAAAAGCAGCGGTGATAAAGCTGCTACTGCTAAGCAACGCCAAGTGATTAAAAAGTAAAAATATGGAGACAGGTGAAAGGGACGGCAGACATTGCTTGTTCTTTTAACATGATTGGTTCAACCATCGGCATGATTGCACGTCTCAAAGGTTCTCCATGGGGTTAAGGTTTGGACTGTGGTGAACAGTCAATGAGTGAAAAATTATGTCTCATGTCCCTGAACCACTTTACAATTTGAGCCCTGGCATTGTCATCTTGGAATATGACCGTGCAATCAGGGAAGAAAAGGCCATTGGAAAACCTAGTCAGTTAGTATGTTCAGGCAGTCTGCTCCCTCATTTGAGCAAAAACATTGTTGAACCTAGACTTGACCAGAAGCAACCCTAGATCATAACACTGTCCCCGCAGGCTTGTATGGTAAGCACTAGGCATGAGGGGTGCATTGCTTCATGCACTTCCTAGAATAGGATCAATCTGGACTCATTAGACCACATGACCTTTTTCCAATGCTCTAAAGTCCAACCTTTGTGCTCCATAGCAAACTGAAGCCTTTTTTTTCCTGATTAGTCTCACTGATTTGTAGTTTTTTTTTAACCCTACACAGTCCCAATTCCCTAAATTCGCCTTACATTGTCTGTGCGGAAATGCTCTTACTCTGCTTGTAAACATAGCCCTGAGTTCTACTGTTCGACGGCGTTTAAGTGATCTCTGATCACAATCATTCAGGATGTTTTTCTGACCACAGTTCTTCCTCATAGATGATGGTTTACCACTATTCTTCCAGGTATAAATAATGCATTTTACAGTTCTTAACCCAATCTCTAGTAGCTTTGGCAATCTCCTTAGTTGCTTTCTTTGCTTGATGCAGGGCACTAATTTGACCCTTCTGAAACCTCTTTTCCAGGATCTTCTGCCATGGTTGTTTAACAAATGAGAAGCTACTCACTGCGGCAGTTAGGGTTAAACAGCTTGCCAGCTGAACCATATTAATCACTATAGTAATTATCTAATGGAAGGCTCTTACTTATTTGCTTAGTTAAATCCAGGTGGGGCCTTTTTTTTTATTTTGGGACCATGCAGTGTGTATACACATATGAGCATGTCATTTATTTCTCTGTGGTCGCGTTGTTTAACCGGAGAGTGTGTTACGCAGGGGAATCCCCAGCATGTGTGAGCAGTGATAAGAGATCTGCTTCCTCATAAACACACATTTGGTTTCAGACTTCGCTTTAAACCGTGATCCTGTTAGAAGATAAAAAAAATGTGGGATCAATTTCAGAAACATAAGCGAATACAAATTGGATTTTGTCTTTTTGAAGGTCGACATTTATGCGCGCACTTGGCGCAGTGGCGTGGTTTATTTACAGAAGAAGAACATGCTACGGATTAGCGAGATTAGCTGCAGGTCGTTTTGCTGTAACTGCAGGGGCCGGATTCCTCGACACGGATTAAAATTACTCTTAGCCTAAAATGTCCTGCCAGCACTGATTCACTGAAAATCCTTTTTTTAGTCTAGACTTTGGCTTAATTTAGCCGAGGGATAACTGGTACGATGCCAAAACTTGGAGGATTAGCAAGCGCCAAGAACAAAAGAGTTGCCCTTGTGACATCGCTGCTAAAAAATGTTTTTGCCACAGCTACAAGAACATTGCCAACTGCCAAATTGTTTTTTTTGTTTTTTTTTTTGAAAAACAGGCCCCAATAAAGCCACTATTTCCTTTTTTTAAATAAAACAGTATTTTGGCAACAAGATGTGAATCAGGTTTGTGCCTAAATGACGGCAGCTTATTGAAAAGAAACTTTTTGATGTAAAGTTGCATAATTACATTGCATAAAATTAGTAATCTTTGGCCAGGAGCTTTAATCTAGCTCATAAACCTAAACACTTGCTAGCTTGGTTGCTTGTAGTATTAATAAGTTAACTTATTACTACAAATAGTATAAAAGTTTAGTTTAGCAAGACTGTATGTTTTTTTTTCTCTCTAGACAAAAATTTTTTTTCTCTCTAGACAAAAATTCTGTTCATTTCTGACTCTTTATATAAAATAAATATGATACATTTGTTATTTTGTATTATACAACAATAAGTTCCGACCAAGTAGTCAGATCGGACACAAGTCTTTCCGCAAGTGGTGATAATAGCTGTTAACAGCACTGGGATGTTACTCTATGTATCACGCCGTGTCACACTTCTTCTACCAACGTTGATTGCACTGACTGATGGTCGCAGCGTGGGTGAAAGTAGGTCTGTGCAGTCTGCAGTACTGAGGAGAGAGCAGCCGCCATGCCAAATCCAACATTTTTTAAAAGCTGGCTAGATTCTAAAACAAGGATGAATCCAAAATCCCTCTTGAACACCTGATCAATGGCACTACTTGGTGTGTGGAACAAGGGATTGTGCACCCTAGCGCACTAGCTTTCCATTTAATGCTATTTGAGATTCAACACAGGAACCGGGATGTTAGCTGGTGGAAGCAGGGTGAAGTGTGTTAGACATTATTACACACGAGGGAAAGCCAGACTGACTATATGTAGATTATTGATTATAATAATGTAGTTTTATTATTAACTTGCAATATATTTAATGAAAAGCAGCAGACACTATGAGTAATTTCTTCCTCCTTGTGTGTGTGTGTGTTTTTAGTAAGTGCATTCCCTGTACTCAATAAAGCTCCCGTCTCCTGTCCACTCATCCCCTTGCCCGCTGTATTTCTTTCCCTTCATTTTTTCCCCCCTTCAATCATGGTGGAATTATCCTCCTTTCCGGAAAGCTCTCAGGCCACTAATTTTAGCCGCTCCTGATTGAGGCTGAGGATCAAATCCACATCCGTCTGAGCCCAAGCATAACACACACAACATGTGTTTTAGTCTGACCACAGACTGATGGCAGGTTAGCACTCACACCGGGCCCTCTGTGTACGTGTGTGTTTGTGTGTGTGTGCGTGCGTGCGTGCGTGTGTGTGCGTGCTCATTCTTGACCACCTCCAGTTCCAGAAACGCTTCACACAGCTGATTAAGGACTTCCGTCCCAAAAGTCTCGTCTCTAAATTAACTTTGTGGACGTCCCAGTACACTCCAGGTCCTGCCTACGCCAACACAGATTCTTCAACATCAGCTCTACAAAACACTCACACGGACTCACTTATTACATAATGTAAATGCAGTTCAGCTGCCTTGGAATGATCTTTATGGAGACCCAGATCACGTACAGTTTGAGATTATATACATCTGGTCCAAAAGTATTGGAACAGCACGGCCAGTTCTTTTTTCCTTTTTTTTTTTTTTGTTTGTTATAAAATGGTTTGTACTACGTTAAATACCTTCGGGTTTAAGATCAAAATATTAATGCAAGACTATACATCTGAATTTCATCTTTGAATTTTTTGCATTTATTAAAAAATCTTTACATCTTTTACCTAGTCGAAAATATTAAAACACGTGACCGATGGGTGTTGCCCAGATGTGCCCTGTTAGATTGGTTGTTTAGCTTTAAATATCTGCTTTTGGGCTTCACTTTGAAAAAAAATCAGTAATTGAATATGAAGACCAGAGAGCTGTCTTTGGGAGACAGAGGAATTGCGCAGGCATTGGGCATACTTGCCAGGTAAACCAGTTTCATGCTGGTTCGAGGTGACAGGAGCCTTTTTTCCACCAAAGTGAACCAGGTGCTAGTTCATGTCTGGTGCTAGTGCTGTCCCAGCAATGCTAGCAGCCCACAAAAAAATGGTAGTGGCAAGCAATTGTGAACTTCAGCATGCTTTTGTAAGCAGTTCTTCTGTCTTTAGCATTACTACAATGCATTTGAACCCATTCTTTAAACATAGCAGTCACAATCTTTTATTTGTTCGTGGTAATCCCTCTGGACCTGTCTGACTCGTCCTGGTGTCCCGCTTCTGGTTGGAGATCTCGGCGCATGGATGCCCCGTGTGGTCTGCTTGGGGTGCGTGTGGTGACCGGGGACGGTTCCACTTTTTCACGAAGACGGTCCTGTCCTCTGAGGACGTGTGACCGCAGTCACTCGATAGTCCTGGACTGGAGTTTCCTACAGTCTACCTGAGCCTCCAATAACAAACTGGACTCTATCAAAAACATCTCCTGTATTACTGAACCTTCCAGCCTCCTAACATACAGTATGACTGCAGATCATCCCTGTTATCCGTTATCACCCAAATGAGGATGGGTTTCCTGTTGAGCCTGGTTCCTTTCAAGGTTTCTTCCTACTGCCATTTAGGGAAGTTTTTCCTTGCCACTGTTTCCATCATCCTTGGCTTGCTCATCAGGGACAATCTGATCATTATGATTCATACACATTACATCATACAAACTTTTGATTGTGTAAAGCTGTTTGCGACGATGTCTATTGTTAAAAACGCTATAAAAATCAAATTGAATTGAATTAATCCTGGCCCCAGTCCTTATTATAAGTATTTTTTTTGTTGTTGTTGTTCCACCCAATAAAGTTTTGGTGTCGCCATGTAATCCCTTTTAGTGTCTAAGGGCCGGTGCTTTGGCTGTCTAAAAGCAAAGAACTGGGTTAAAACTAGGCACCGGTTCTAAATTAGCTCCGGAACCGCCTCAGTGGAAAAGGAGTAAGGAAGGCGGTAGTAACTCATGTAGTCACTCTTTACAACCATGGTGAGCGGAAAAGCATCTCCAAATCTGTGACAAGTCCGGTTCCTCTGCTAATAGATGAAAAACAGGAATCTGAGGTTACAGTTGACGGACTAGACAGTTGTTCATCCATCCATCCACCCACCAACCCATGCACCCACCCAACCACCAACCCACCCAACTAACCCACCATCCATCCATCCATCCATCCATGCATCCATCCATGCATCCATCCATTCAGAACAAATCCTGAGATGTTCAAGGTTGGATTAGTTTGTGTATTAGTCTTTAATTTAACTGTATGAAGTCATATCTGTTGTATGTGCAGCACTTTTTCGCCATTCATCAAAATGAAAATTTTAAATTATGTAAACAAAGTTTTCATTTTTATAGACAAATGGAAGCTTTTGCTTGTTTTGATCAGTAATGACTGAATAAATATGAAAAAATAACAGCCTTGCCTAAACCATTATTTATGCTCGCGGTTCCATTCCATCATGGGTGCTTTGATTCAGGGCCGCGATTATGAGAAAATAAATAACATGCCAGTTAATCATAAACATACGAGCGAAGAACCGCGGAAGAGCTGTGGCGAGGTTCTTCAGGGTTCCTCGTGCAACAAGCGTGAGGAATGACCTCATTCTTCTTCTTCTTTTTTCTGTTCTTAATCAGTTACTGCTTGTGTCATTTTTGCATCTTTATACCATTCCTATAGATGAGATCTGTGCGAGTGTGCTATGTGCGAGCATGTGGATGATGATGATGATGATGAAGTGCTCCAAGTCAAAGGCTAATGCAGCCTTGGCTGTCTCTCGTGTCCTTATTCATGTTGCTTTGTCTTCCTCTCCTACTTGATAAACAGCTGTAATGGAACATCCTCCTCTCTCCTCTCCTCTCCTGTCCTTTACACCTCCTCTGCTTTCGTTCCAGCCACACGTCTGCTGCCAGCTTCACTCATCCCTGAGACACACCAGGTTCTTCCGATTCACCATGCACACACACACACTAAAACACACACACACACACACACACTCACATATATATACACACACATATTTTTCGTTGGAGAAGAGGTCAACACACACACATACACACACACACACACAATCCATCATATTCACTCTGGGAGGCTTCCAAATTTCCATTCGCGTTTTTTATGGCTTATGGCGGCCAGCTGCAGGATGTATCTTTCTCTCTCTCTTTTCTCTCTCTCTCTCTCTCTCTCTTCTTTGCTCTATGTCTTGTTCTCTATCTGTCTGTCTCTTTGTCAATCTAACTTTTTTTCCTCTGGATTTTCTTCTCTTCCAGCCATCCATCATTCCCCTCTGTCTCTCGCTCGCGTCTCCTGCTTTAATCATCTCCCTCTACATCTCGGGCGCTGTCTCCTCCATACATCTGTTTCTTTCTGTCTTGGTGTCTCTCTTTCTCTCTTCCCCTCTCTATATCTCTCCCATCTGTTCCTTACTGTGTTTCGTCTCTTCTATTATGGACAGTGTGTCTCTCTCTCTCTCTCGACCTGGTGGAGGTGTATTATTAGCGTAAAAACTCTGTGTCCGTGTCTCTCCTTCCTGTTTGGATGGACTGATGGCCTGTGTCCGCGCTCACTCCGTGCTCCTTTTGGCTCAGTCGTCTCACCATCTGGCTGCTGGATTGCTTCGTTCTTCCCTCTCTCCATCATGCCATGGCACCGGGGCAAGATGGCGTCCAGGTGTCTTCCTGCGTTCAAAGCGCCCGCGTCGTTAATCTCTGTTTTTCCCGCTATTGTCCGACTTCACACATGTGTTTCTCGCTCTGCGTGACGGTCTGTCACACAGCTGTGTTCCCTGCACCTCTGTTAACATGCTGAAAAATGAAGTCACTCAGTGTGTGTGTGTGTGTGTGTGTGTGTGTGTAAGGTGAGCCGAGTGCTCTTCCTCATCATCCTTCTTTTACTTTTCTACTACAGTGCTGAAGCCTTTAACATACACGTTTTATTATCTCATTTCAGTGAGTGTGTAGTATGAATTAAAATAATATGTACATCACTTATTTGAACATCTGTACTATTATTTGAACATATTTAAAAGGATATAACTTTTCCAGTGAAGCCATTCTGATTTCTTTTTCAATTCCAGCTGCCACCTGAGATGATACACGAGCTGACCAATCAGCAGCCTCGCGCAAACACTCACATGGTCACCTCTGTCTCGCTCCTATTAATTAACTTTTTTTTCTTTCTGTTTATCTTTCAGTTTCTGTAGTCGTTTTTTTATGCCTCATATTTAAAGCCTTCCTTTTTCTTTTTTTTTCCTTCACTTCTTCTTTAAACCTCATAATTTTTTGTCTCTCATTTTTCTTTCCTTCTTTCGTTTTGTTTTCTGTATTTATTTTTATTTCACTATACTCATTTTACTGTTTATTCATTTTAATATCTTTCTTTCTTGTCTCCTCAATTTTTCGTTCTTCCTGCCTATCTTTTTTTCTTTTATTTCTTTCCTGGTTTTTAAAATCTGACTTTCACACTTTCTTTTTTTCACATACAGTAGTCTCTGTCTCTCTCTTTCTTTCATTGTCTCTCATTTTTTCCTTATTGCTTGTGTTTTTTTTCTTTCATTTCTTTCTTTTACTTTTTCTTTCAATCTCACAATCTTTCTTTCTTTTCTGTTCGCCTGTGTCTGTCTTTATTATTTTCTATTTAAGACCTTTTTCCTGTCTTTTCTTTTTCCTACTTTCTCTTTCTTTCTTTTTGTTCAGGCCTTCTTTCTGTTTCTCTTTGTATCTCTCCTTTTCCCTGTTTATTTATTTATTTATTTATTTATTTTTCTCTCATTCATTCTTAAATGTATTACTTTTCCAGTTCTTTTTCTTTCTTCGTCAAGTTTAACTTGCTGTGTGTCGTTGCTAAGCTGCAGGAGTATATTAAGAGGACTAAGCCATTTCCGCAGGTGGAGTTATGGGACAGTAAACACCTTGGAGTATGTTTCTCTTCCCTTCTTTCCTTCCTCTGATATTAACATTAGCAGTAACGCCTGATGTCTGTAAGAATAGCGTAAGGTGTAAGACCTGGCTAACCGCATAGCAGTACGTAACTGTTAGCATCACAGCGGCAGCGTTACGTATCAGTAACCAAGACGTCCGGCTCACTTCCTGTGTGACGTGAACCAAATCCCCCCCATCAAAAAAAAAGACCCTATGTACGTGTGCTTACTCGTTTTCAGTGTTGATACTGAAACAGCCACGAGGAGCGGGACGCACACACCGCGGAACGAAAAGCCGGAGATCTAATGAAGCATCGGGACTGCTTTTTATTTTGCTAATCCCGCGGCGCAGCTGAGCGCTAATCGTCTCCAGCCGGAGCCAGCGCTGCCAAAGCTTTAGCTCTAAAGTTTGAAAATAATTTAATTACATATTGAAAGACCAGTAAATCCATACCCAGCTGGCATGTGTGTGTGTGTGTGTGTGTGTGTGTGTGTGTGTGTGTGTGTGTGTGTGTTTTGCTTGAGCACATTTCCTGTGTTTAGTGTTCTGGGTTAAATATGGCACCAATATATATATTTATTTTTGGACAATAACGCACACACACTCTAAACTGCATAGCATGTGCACTCCTTTTGCCCTCAGTGACGTAAACACAGGAGGGAAAAAAAGCAAGAAACAGGAAAAGAGTGAAATATTTAGCTATTTTTATACAAGTTATTGTGTTACTAATATTTAAGTCATCATGGGACAGAAGAAGAATGCAGCGAGAGATGAAAATGGAAAGACAGGGATGGAGAATAAATAAGGATGAAGGAAACATCTCAGCTGTGCCAGACCTCTTTACATTTCCTGTGTCTCTTTTTTAGCTCAGACAGGAAATAGGATTCCCTTACTTCCTGTTTTGGAGAGTGACACAGCAAAAAGTGTCGCATCGTAATGAAACAGTTCTCTCTGTCCTGCTTTTGTTTATTCCCCTGTGCGTTATGGGTTATCTCTGTCGCCAAGGCGACACTATTGGTTGCCACCTGCTGCAATGCATCATGGGAAACGGAATGTTCCTCTACTGCATGTGTCAGTTCTTAAATATCTCAATGTTCTAGATTGTTCCACTGCTTAATCTGAAAGACGAAGTGTTTGCTTTCGGATGTGTGTATCCACACACACACTCACCATCACAACACTTTCTATTTTGAAATAAACAGAGTGGGCTTTAGGACCCAGCGTGTGCCGTTAGTAACGCATCAATGATCACTTCAGACTTTTTTTTTTCTCTGAAGTTTTTTGTTGGTTTGTTTTTCTGATGAATGCGATGCGGGGAAATGTTATTGTTTGCGTGCCACCTTCACCCACAATCCCCTTCTCTGGGGTTCTGTTGCAATGCGTTGATTAGGAGGCTAATACCGTAGCTAGCTACTAATAGAAGGATCTATATTTCATTAAACAGCGTTTAAATCTCATGCGGTTAAAGGCATTATGGGTAATAAACGCAGCACCCTCCAAACTTTGAGTGTAAAGACGTTTGCAGCTTTAGGGTGAGTCCTTTGTTTTAGCACGTTAGTGTTACAGGAGGAAGATTAGGCAGACTTGAACTCTGGCATTTGGAACAGAGCCATGATCGACTTCAGGGCAGCATCTGTGTGTGCTGTTTACTCAGCTGGGGCTTTTATGATAACACACACACACACACACACACACACACACAACAACAACACACTGATTAGTATAGAGCAGCAATTTAGTCAAATGGTCAGCATTAGAACTATTTATAGGGGATGTGTGTGTGTGTGTGTCTGTGTCTGTGTGTGTGTGTGTGTGTGTGTGTGTGTGTGTGTGTGTGTGCGCGCACGCAAGCATGTTCCACTCATCTGGTGTCTGTTAACTGTGCTGAATGATGGCACCATATAAGCACGAGACTCATTTCTGAATTTGAACAGGCAGAGAAAAAGAGATGACGCGAATGATAGAGAGAAAGAGATATAAGGAGAAACAGTCCTCTTAATACGTGTGGGCGTGGCCAAATGCAATTATACATCAACGCGCAAAGGGTTCCTGATGATTTGTGTGCTTACGTTTCTTTCTCTTGTATTTGTGTCGCGTTATCTTTGACTGCAGAACCTTGTGTCTTTCCTTTTTTTTACTTTTTTTTTTTACTTTTTTTTACTATATTCTTTTGTACTAATCTGTTTCTATCTTCTCCTTTTCCTTTTTTATCCATAAAATTTTTTTTGCTATCTACTCCTGCTATTTTTTGGTGACTTAATTCTAAGCTGTGGCAATATGACTGTAAATATTTGTCATGCCAATAAATCACCTTTGAATCTTGGGAGAGAGAGATAGGATGAGAAGAATAGAACCGGAAAGAGTGATAAAAGGAGATGAGATGGCAGAAAGATGGAGGGAAGAAAGAGCAGGAGAGACAGGCGGGTGTAGATGGAGTGATAAGGTAAAAATAGAGACACACACATCGATATAGGTGGAGAGAAAAAGAGACAAAAAAGAGGAAGTTCTCAAAGATTAGATTATTCTCAACACACACACACACACACACACACACACACACACACACACACACACACACACATGGTTGTGTGTTCCAGCAGGGAAACAAATGGCCTTCCATTTAGAGGAATGTTAATTATTCATTTATTTATTTTTTTCTTCCAATCTTTCTTTCTCATTCACCAAAACACACACACACACACACACACACACACACACACACACACACACACACACACACACACACACACACACACACACACAATCTCAGGGTCGCTGTCTCTGCATTCCTTTTGGTCTCTGCCACAGGAAGTGGACAGACTGGTGACAAAAGCTCAAATTAGTGCTTTGTGTGTGTGTGTGTGTGTGTGTGTGTGTGTGTGTGTATGTGCGCGTGTGTTTGTGTGACAAAGATATCTGACAAAGAAAGAACTTTAGTTCTTTTTTTCAGTGTAATACCTACTTTGATTTTCTCTTTGCTGAGACACACACACACACACACACACACACACACAGAGTGTTTGTGTACTGAAGAACAAAACCACAGGTGGTTAAGGAACCATGGGAAGAGCTGCTGGCTGTACAGGAACCTCCTGCAGAACACGTGCAAAGTCCTCACACACACACAGACACACACACACACAGTGCCTTTGGGTAAACAGGAAATTTAAGTGTTAAGTGAAGAAGTTAGGAAACAGCAGTCAGCTGTCAGTCAACAGTGTTTTGTGTTTGTGCGTGTGTGCGCATGTGTGTGAGGACTGTTGGGTTATCAGATGCAGCTGAACAATGATCCCACATCTCCCCCATCATCATCATCCCTCTCACACACAGAACTCGCTCTTCCGCTGATAAGTGTGTGTGTGTGTGTGTGCGTGCATGTGTGTGTGTGTGTGCGTGCGTGTGTGTGTGCCAATGCCAGTAGCTCCACTGATCCAAAAGATAGAAAATCTGTGCATCAGCACTTCCATACAACACCAGCATACAGCTTTCCTGAGCCACAGAGAGACTCCACACGCTACACATGTCACTGTACCGGTCACACCATGCCAGATCCTCCATATTCTCATGGTACCTTGCATGGTGAACCAACATTATTGTCTCTATGTGTAGAGGTGTGGAAATGCACATCGGGTGGTCATGTAGCTAATTTCTGGCAAACAGAGAAAAATGACCCAGAACATGTGATAATGTTTTTCTTAATTTAAAGACTTCTAATGTTTTAACTTGCCAGAAACCATACTTTAAATTTACTTGTTAGTTACCTCCAGGTTCAGGGTTTGTTTCCTGCCTCGGGTCTGTATGCTTGGAGTTTGTATGTTCTCCCCGTGCTTGGTGGGTTACCTCTGGGTTCTCCGGTTTCCTCCCACAGTCCAAAGACATGCAGGTGAGGCTAAATGGCATTCTCAAATTGCCTGTAGTGTGTGAGCATTAGTGTGTCCTGCGATGGATTGGTACTCTGTCCAGATTGTACCTCGCCAGGTGCCCTAAGTCTCCTGGGATAGGCTCCAGGCACCCCGCAACCCTGTATACAGGATAAAGTGGTATAGACGATAAGTGGGTTCTTTGCCTAGGCTAGCAATGTGGGATGCTCCAGATGCTAGGCTGCGCCAGTGATCAACAGTTTCCTGTCAGCCCTGTGATCGCTAGGGTAAACAATCTGAAGTGAACTGTGTTGAAGTTGAAAATTATGCTAGATAATCAACACTTTATTATGAACTATGCTTGGTGTTAGTGTGATGATCTTGCCAAAACTGTAGGCTATTGTAAGTTCTGAGTTTGTGTAAGGGTAGCTAGGCTACGCTATCATCTTTATTAATTAAGTTAGGTGTCCAGAATTTAAAATAAGCTTTTTTGCTTAATTTACAGCAGGTTTATTAGGACGTAACCCCAGCTGCATTGCTTTTAAATGCTAAGGTTAAATTTTAATTAGTATACAGCATTTACTTGTAGACTACTCATTTATTGCCAGGGTCTTGTTTTAAACCTTTAATGCTAATTTTCCCCTTTTTATCTTTTCTATGTAACTTTACCTGCTTACCTGTAACCTGCGTAACTTTATTGTGATTGAGATGTGAAAAAGTGTAAAATATGGCGGTTCAAATAAGCATAGTTTTCAGAACAATATAGAGTAGAAAATATCAGAAATTCACAAGGTAAATTGTTTTCCTAAGTCAGTAGTTTTATACACGTAAAAAAAAAACACAGCTGTTAAACTTATTGATAAAAGTATAGAAAAGAATGAAAAAAGGCATCTCTTGAAACTTGGTTTGTTGCATGTTGGTTGCATTATTAAATAAAATAAAATTTCCTGTAAGATTAAAGTTTTTGCTGAGATACTAATGTTTGGAAATCAGATTTTGTTTTGTACTTTATTATTTTGTTAAATAATAAAGTCCTGAAATGAACATGTATAACAAAGTTTGTATAAAAAAAACAGATGCCAAAGACTGTATTGACTAGTGTCGTAATTATGGCAGAACTAGAGTGACTTGATGTTGAACCATGTAACCGAAGACATGAACCAGTGAGAAGCAGGTGCGGATGATGACTGGTGTTCAGGTCGGTGATTAGTATACTGTTGATGCTGAATGCTGAGTGTTTGGAAAAGACGAGACGGGAAATGATGTTGCTGCTAAGGTTGGTACATAAAGGCCGTTTTTTAATGGGGTCTTTGGACACTTTGCAGCCTGTCGCAGTAACACATTTGTTCCAATTTCTTTATTTTAATAAATATAATTTATATTAATAAATTAAGGTGGGCTCAAGTTTTTTTTGTACTGTACTGTATGGTTTTCTGCTAATTAATATTTGTAAATTTTTAAAGGAAAATCCAGTGTTGTTATGCTTATAGTTATACAGTATAATGCTATCACTTTTTTCTACCCCGCCAAAAAAATCTCTACATTTTCTATCAGTGACAAAGCAGTTTTTAATGGACCTTTCTTTTCAAACAAGGTTTGACAAGGACAAATCCTAAAATTTGACATTTAAAAAGTTCCTAATTGTAAGCATTTTAAAAAATCAACCTTCATGTTGCTGGAAAAATGTTATATCGAGTTAATTACTCACAAATGTTCACTTGATTTGTGCACATATTAAACTACCCATATTAAACTACTCCTGATTAGGTTGCTATATTTTCTTAAATTTTATATAATAAAGGTTCTAGCCAATTGCATGACTCTTTGTAAACGTTTTACGCACAACAGACTGATCTCGCGCCCCATCAACACTATGCTTGTTTTGTTACCTAGGTTAAGTCTCTGACCTCTCAGTCTCCTCACTGACGAGTTCAGGCATGTGGAAGGATTGCAGTGCTGTTCATGAACTGTTCACAAATAAAAGGTGCTGCTTGTAATACAAAATGTTTTAGCAATATGTGACTTGTATGATAGGAAATATATAATTATACAAATGTATTAAGTTTTTTCTGCTTTAATATTGAGCATTTCAAATACCTGTTTTAGCGTATAGATGTCCTGGCTTAGTGTTCTTCCATTACCAGTTTTTAGCCATGGGTATTTAAAGTAGTGTTTACACACACTTACAGGTAGATAACGTAAATTTCCCTACCCCGAAGCCATTATATCTTATTTGACTTCCACAGCCGAACCCTCTGTGGTCGATGGTTCGGGAACAGGTGTGATCACGGTCATCCTATCAGAGCTTAGCTCACACACAATATCACTGCTTAGTCTCCCTTCACTACTTTTGTTTACAGAAAGAAAGCAATAAAAACATGAAGGAATGAAAAACATGAAGTGTGTATGAATGTGTGTCTGGGTTGGGGTTCTCCAAATCCGGAGTTTGTTTTGACTCACGTTGCAAGTTTGACGGAAGGGTGTAAAAGAGTGGTATGTCTATCTTTAGAAATGTGTGTGCAATGTCTAGTCAGTGTGTGTGCGTGCGTGCGTGCGTGTGTGTGTGTGTGCAGGAGAGAGAAAGAAAAAGGCCCATTTATTTGGTGCCGTGTGTGAGGACCAAATGATAATTTGGCTGATCCTTACACAGACAAAAAATGGTGTGTGGGTGTGCATGAGAGAGAGAGAGAGAAAGAGAGAGAGCACCACATGTGCTATAATAATAGGAAAACAACATATTATATTAGGCATACTGAGGACCATTAGTTGGTCTCCATAAAGAAAAAGAATGTGTGCTTTGAAAAATAATTGTGTAAAAAAGAGAGAGAAAACAAGTGTGTGTTTGCGTGTGTGTGTGTGGCCCAAATGTTCCCATAATAATAGGACATTATGGCTTATTGGGGACAGTTGGCTGGTCCTCATAAAAGTCTCTGTGTGTGTGTGTGTGATTGTTTGTTTGTCTGTCTGTCAGAGAGAGAGAGAGAGAGAAATACTGAGGAACAAATGTTTCCATAATAAGAGGAATGCATAATGTTTAGCATATTGGGGACATTTGGTTGGTCCTCATAAAGAAGAAAAAGCTGTGTGTGCGTGTGTGTGTGTGCGTGTGTGTGCGTGTGTGTGCGTGCATGTGTGTGTGTGCGTGTGCGTGTGCGTGTGTGTGTGCGTGTGTGTGTGTGTGTGTGTTTTATAGGGTGTTTTTGGCCAAAGGGAATTATCCCCATCCGGACTGGTTATACAATCAGAGGTGTGGCTCGCTGACAGTCAGATGTGTTACATAGAGACAGAGACGGGAGGAGTGTGGAGTGTACTATTAACCCTGACCTCTCCGTCCAGCTCTAGATAGGCCACGGAATCTTTATAATTGGCAGCTAAATGATCACAGTATTTTCCTGGGCTTTAAAAAGAACAGCTTTGCTCTTAAAATACTAAGGTCTTAAAAAAAAATGCTAGAATTTATACTGCAAAACAACCTATTCCTGATCTTACATACAGTAGGAATAAATTACATCCTTCAGGTTGTCACAGTATTGTTGTTGCTAAATTATTTAAAAGTACTCAGCTTATATTTTACCTCAAAGAATCATTATAAATTAAAAATGAAAGATTTTTGAACATACAAATTTTGCATAAACATTCCTTAATGTTTCTTAAGGGCCTACTCGGCCATGTGATTAGGGATCGTTATAACACTTAAGGAAAGGAACTGTTTCGTCAAAAGAGAAAGTTTGAAAGATGCCGGTCATAGTTTTTTACATACTTCGCCTAGATTTGCCTAAGTTATTATTTTACAATACTTAAAATTTTGTGCAGTGCTTAAAGTCATGCACATTTCTAAACAAATGTTATACTTCTTATGGTCATTTTTAAAGTTTTTATTAAGAATCCAATTAACTTGTGCATGCAAATTCCACTAATTTTGAGATTTCATAATGAAATTTTAGACCTAATGTCTTGCATTTAGCTAAAGGATACTGTAACAGCATGTAAATCTGCTGATTATTTACAATGTCTTAGTTACTTTCTTACATAACTAGCATCTGAATTGACTTATGTTCTAACAATTGACTTTGGTTCACTTTAAAAAGAAAAAAAAAAAAGGTAGTTTTGTTATATTTTCCTGTTAATAAAGAACCTTACCCATTATTACTTCTTTTCAAAAGAAATTGTAGAAAATCATAGCAAGATTTTTAGGAACATTGTTAGCGACTTGATATGTGTAACTATTGAGAATGAAGCAGTTGAGAGTTTTATTAAAAAGTCAATCAATAAATAAAAAGTATCCAAAACAAGGGTATCAAGGTTGTTGTTAATAGGTGAGCTAGAAAGACATGAACGAAAGCAAGTCTTGACAAATTGTCAGAGGTTCATGAGAATTTGTAGCAGTTCTTGACAAGTCTTGACAATCCATAGCTAATTGTGAGGTGTTGTAGGTACTTGATGGGTAGATTGTTAAGGTTGCAAGACATTTCCTGATGGTTTGGCATGAGTACCTGAGTCACGGTGCGTAGTAGTGATTTGCACATTGTAACACAGTTGTAAGTGATTTGTAAAGACGGTGTAACGTTTTGAGGCTGATGTGTAGCCAAAGTGATCGAAGAGGTCAATAAAGAATTTCAACTTGAGAGAGTTTGACATCCTCTCAATCTGTTTGGAAGTATAGTAAAGGGCTTTACAATGGAGATTGACTACTGTACAATTCCCTGTGTCACTACAAATATGATGAGATATCATAAAGTAAGGTATAAGCACAAGCAAATTAATATGAACCTGTGATTTGGCCCTGCAGCAGGTTACTGTCAGAGGTTACAAAAACTAAATCAATCTGCTGACCAATGAACATTCCACAGCTTAGTGGTAAAAATGAATTATATTTACCATGCAATCTGGACTTAAGTAAGGGCAGTCAAAGCACCTTTTTGCCTCTTTGTGTTTATATTTCCATACATTTGCCTTGTAGTGACTTCCTTTAACCATCCTCTTAAGTGCTTTTTCTCATTTTAATGCATATGACCGTGACTGAATGTCAAATGGAGAAATAAAACAGAAGCCCTGGTGGGAATGATATGGGAACAAATGGGACTTAAAATAATATGGTGTTATAAACATCCCAGAATCCCACGCGCACACACACACACACACACCGCACGCACACACATGCACACACAGATTTCGCTGTAAGAGGGCCTAATCTCCATATTAAGCCAACTTACTGTATTATCATGTATTTCTATTGTTATTATGGGGACCTCCCACCAAACACACACACACACACATGTGCACAGTTTTTGCTTTAAGAGGACCAAATGTCCCCATTAAGCCAAATTATCATGTATTCCTATTATTATGGGTACCCGCCTCCCTCCCGCGCATATTCCGGTAGCCGTGTCATGTACATGGTGAGCGGATGCTGCGTGGTGCTTACAGTAAAAGGCAGGCAGAAATAGATTGGGACCTGGTGTTACATTTCAGGATTGTTATCAAGGTCAGGCGTATGTAAGCAGACCTTCTTCCTGTAAAACAGAGGAAGTGACTGTAATAGAGCGATAGGCTGATGTCGCAACTCTGAGATTATTTAATACAGTGCCGTTTACACGTCTCCTGACGACCTCTCTCTTCGTGCTTCTGAATGTTACTGCTGAAATCTCTTAACTACTGAATTCACCTGCACATACAATTATTTATTTAAATGTTCATGTAATATTCTTAAACTCATTTTCTTATGTCCTTTAGCTCAAGAATTTCACCTAATTATGCTACAATTCTATTAGCTAATGGACATAAGAAAATTAATGTATCTTAGAGTGCTGTTACACTTGATCTGTGCCTTAGTTGCAGAATTTAACAATTTAAAGTTGTTTAGATACTTAAATTTAAATACTGTCAATGATGATAATAATAATTATTATTATTACATGCCTTAAGGTTTTAAGGTCTTTTATGCCTTTTAAATATTTCCTAAATATATCTGAGACTGGCATTGGGTCCATTCATATACACTACCAGTCAAACGTTTGAACACATCTATTAATTACATGGTCTTTCCTGATTTTTATTTTATTTTTTTACCTTGTAAACAATGCTGAAGGCATCCAAAATATGTTGATATTGAGATGTATCTGCTACTTATGTTAATTGGTGATTTCCGAAGCTGGTAACTCTAAATGAACTTCTCCAGGGGACAGCTTTGGTCTTCGCTTTTCCTGGGAAGGTCTTCATGAGAGCCAGGTTCATCACGATGGGTTTAGCAAATTCACTTGACACAATACTGTTCTTGCAAGAACTATTCCAGGACAGCTGATCTTAGTGTATTACAAGAACAACGGACTAATGCCATAAGTGTTATTTCATGGTTTAAAAAAAAGCAGTATTGTTCTAGAATTTCGAAAATAAATCCACACTTATGTGCACACCTTTGACACATACACTCGGGTTTTTAACGTGTGCATCTGTGCAGGATGTATTTTTAGGTTCATATCTTCACGTAATAGGAAGAGGAGCTCAAATCAGTACTGCATATATTTACGTGAGCCGCACAAGTGAAGAAGTCTTCCTGTTACTGACACGCTGTGTATACACGCCTGATTCATTGGTTGTTTTTCTAATGTTGATAGCAACCTGAAATGAATACTGGAGGTTGCCCTCTGTCTCTGGCTCAGACTGTGTATCTGTCTCTTTTCTCAGATTGCATGAAAGCCCATATCGGTGTGCCATATACTGCGGTAGTATTGAAGTATTAAGCACCTTTTACACAGACACACACACACACACACACACACACAAGTAGACCAAGAGAGAGAAAGAGAGCAGGAGAAAGAGAGGTTTAGGTATAAATCTCTCTGACTGGCAGGGCTCAATTAGACAACAGCTGCTTCAGCACGCCCAGCTAGCCTTCCTGTGAAACCTCGTAAATCTCAAACACACACACACACACACACACACACACACACACACACATAAACATATGCACACACTATCTCCACAGGCTCATTACACAAACATTGTACAAAGATAAAGCACGCATTTTATCAAAGTGATGTCAGAGACCCAAACATGAACATGATGTGCAAAAAGTCTCTCTCTCTATCTCTTTCTCCGTCTCTGTCTCCTTCTCCGTCTCTGTCTCTCGCTCTCTTGCCCTCTCTGTTTCAACACATCCCTCTTAACTTCCTTCCTGTTTCGAATTGAATCTTAATACCTGCCTGTCATCTCCTTTTTACCCCTCTCTCTCACACCACACACACAATCTCTCTTTCTCTTCTTCTCTCTCTCTCTCCCTCTCTCTTTATTTCTCTCCCTCGCTCACTCTCCCCCTCTCTGCTGTATACATACTCATTACCTGAGCAGGGGAGGGGAAGTGCACTCTTTCATTTAGGGGATTTACAGTTATCTTCACAAAGCGCCTCAAAGCAGCCTCTACAGACAGGAAGGGAGAGGAGGATCGGGAAAAGAAAAGAGAGAGAGAGAGAGAGAGAGAGAGATGGGGGGTGGAGGGGGGTGTTGTCATATAGACCAGGTTCCAAGTGCATCCTGGAGCAGGTTGTGTGTTTGTGTGAAGTGGACAATCCAATAATTCTCTTCACACAACAAGAGAGAAGTTAAAAATAAGTCAAGTAAAGATAATTAATTATCGTAGTTGCCATGGATACAGGAGATCAAAAGCATTAGATTAAGAGGTTATTTTTTGTTGTGTGTGTGTGT